>NW_021823187.1:15000-28104 GCF_901001165.1 Salmo trutta
TGAACAATCATCATCCCACCATTACAGTTAAATATATCATACACCCACATAGAATACATTTTTTAGACACCACTGTTTTCTTTCCAGACACTGAAGCAACCATAGTTTACCTACACACTAAAGTTTATTTCAAAGAAACAGACACGCATGCATTACTCCACCGATCCAGTTTCCACCCCAAACATACCTTTAGGGGGATCGTCAAATCACAACTCATCCGATTCTACAGATTATGCACTCAACAGACTGATTTCAATACAGCTACACACATACTATTTGAGGCATTGAGGAGGAGGGGGTACTCCAAGCGGTCACTGAGATACATCAAAGCGGACACAATAGCAAGCGTCATCCAAAATCAATTGCCTCTTCCTCCTAACCTTAACCCAGGGGGCACTGTTCCTGACACTAACCCTAACCCCAACCCTAACCACAACCCTAACCATAACCCTAACCATAACCCTAACCATAACCCTAACCCTAACCACAACCCTAACCCTAACCACAACCCTAACCCTAACCATAACCCTAACCCTAACCATAACCCTAACCATAACCCTAACCATAACCCTAACCCTAACCACAACCCTAACCCTAACCCTAACCCTAACCCTAACCCTAACCATAACCCTAACCATAACCCTAACCCTAACCACAACCCTAACCCTAACCCCCAGACTTCCCCTAGAAACCCCATTCCCACATTGGGGACGGGGCCGGAACCCAAGAGGCTACCAATCATCAGCACCTATTCACACATAAACCAACGTATACATTCAAGACTGAAAAGTGCATTTTCTAACACACAACAGGCCTTCCCCCCACTACAACCATTCCGACCAATCTCAGCATACAGGAGGAATCCTAATCTGAAGGATCTCCTAGTCAATGCAACATTTTCAAACAGGCCCTCTCCCCCAGTACCCACTGAAAGCACCTACTACAGACAACTGACAAACATACACAACCCATACGCACACACCGGTAGCCAAATCACACAACTGATGAACATAAATAGCACCAACATAGTCTATGCAATCACCTGTGCATTATGCAAAAAAATCTATGTGGGGGAAACTGGATCGACAATTCTAACACGTCTCAAACAACATCTATATACAATCACCCAGAATAAACTGTCCACACATTTAGTTACACACTTCCAAACACACCATATTATACACCTCAATATCACTGGGCTAGAAACAGTCTCTACCTGGACCATAGCCCAGAGAAAGGCCGCTGAATCCAAGTGGATAGCCAACCTTAGATCTCTGGCTCCACTTGGATTAAATGGCAAACTATGAGTAGGGAAACCATTCATACATCTCACATATCCACAAACACAACCCTCCCAATAAACACCAGACTGGTAGCAATAACAGAGATCACAATAGGCCAGTGCAACACAGGGTAAAAAAACCACCAAAAAACAGAATTTATCATAAACCTAACCCTAACCCTAACCCTAACCCTAACCCTAACCCTAACCCTAACCCTAACCCTAACCCTAACCCTAACCCCTAACCCTAACCCTAACCCTAAACCCTAACCCTAACCCCTAACCCTAACCCTAACCCCTAACCCTAACCCTAACCCTAACCCTAACCCTAACCCTAACCCTAACCCCTAACCCTAACCCTAACCCTAACCCTAACCCTAACCCTAACCCCTAACCCTAACCTTAACCCTAACCCTAACCCTAACCCTAACCCTAACCCTAACCCCTAACCCTAACTCTAACCCTAACCCTAACCCTAACCCTAACCCTAACCCTAACCCTAACCTAGTTTTTGAAAAACGGTTTATTTCTGTATTACATGATTGCAACTTGCTGAAAAGTGTCAACAGTGTTCCTATTATCCTGAATAAGCTTGACAGCAAAAACGGTACTTACAGAGTGCATCAAACATGACTTAGACCTTGTTTGTGAAAAACGGTTTATTTCTGTATTTCATGATTGCAACTTGCTGAAAAGTGTCAACAATGTTCCTTTCATAGAGATTAAACAGTAACGCAAAATGGTACTTACAGAGTGCATCAAACATGACTTAGACCTTGTTTGTGAAAAACGGTTTATTTCTGTATTTCATGATTGCAACTTGCTGAAAAGTGTGCACAGTGTTCCTATCATCCTGAATAAGCAGTACAGCAAAAACGGTACTTACAGAGTGACTCAAACAGGACTTTGGGCCTTGTTTTTAAAAAACGGTTTATTTCTGTATTACATGATTGCAACTTGCTGAAAAGTGTCAACAGTGTACCTACCTTTCATCGAGTTTAAACAGTACAGCAAAATGGTAATTTACAGAGTGATCTTGTTTTTGAAAAACTGTTTATTTCTGTATTAGATGATTGCAACTTGCTGAAAAGTGTCCACGGTGTTCCTATTATCCTCATTAAGCAGTACAGCAAAAATGGTACTTACAGAGTGCATCAAACATGAATTAGGCCTTGTTTGGGAAAAACTATTTATTTCTGTATTTCATGATTGCAACTTGCTGAAAAGTGTCAACAATGCTCCTTTCATCGAGATTAAACAGTACAGCAAAATGGTACTTACAGAGTGACTCAAACATGACTTTGGACCTTGTTTTTGAAAAACGGTTTATTTCTGTATTACATGATTGCAACTTGCTGAAAAGTTTCAACAATGTTCCTTTCATCGATTTTAAACAGTACAGCAAAATGGTAATTAACAGAGTGACCTAGTTTTTGAAAAACTGTTTATTTCTGTATTTCATGATTGCAACTTGCTGAAAAGTGTGCACAGTGTTCCTATCATCCTGAATAAGCAGTACAGCAAAAACGGTACTTACAGAGTGCATCAAACATGATTTAGGCCTTGTTTGGGAAAAACTATTTATTTCTGTATTTCATGATTGCAACTTGCTGAAAAGTGTCAACAATGTTCCTTTCATCGAGTTTAAACAGTACAGCAAAATGGTAATTAACAGAGTGACCTTGTTTTTGAAAAACGGTTTATTTCTGTATTACATGATTGCAACTTGCTGAAAAGTGTCAACAGTGTTCCTATTATCCTGAATAAGCTTGACAGCAAAAACGGTACTTACAGAGTGCATCAAACATGACTTAGACCTTGTTTGTGAAAAACGGTTTATTTCTGTCTTTCATGATTGCAACTTGCTGAAAAGTGTCAACAATGTTCCTTTCATAGAGATTAAACAGTAACGCAAAATGGTACTTACAGAGTGCATCAAACATGACTTAGACCTTGTTTGTGAAAAACTGTTTATTTCTGTATTTCATGATTGCAACTTGCTGAAAAGTGTGCACAGTGTTCCTATCATCCTGAATAAGCAGTACAGCAAAAACGGTACTTACAGAGTGCATCAAACATGATTTAGGCCTTGTTTGGGAAAAACTATTTATTTCTGTATTTCATGATTGCAACTTGCTGAAAAGTGTCAACAATGTTCCTTTCATCGAGTTTAAACAGTACAGCAAAATGGTAATTAACAGAGTGACCTTGTTTTTGAAAAACGGTTTATTTCTGTATTACATGATTGCAACTTGCTGAAAAGTGTCAACAGTGTTCCTATTATCCTGAATAAGCTTGACAGCAAAAACGGTACTTACAGAGTGCATCAAACATGACTTAGACCTTGTTTGTGAAAAACGGTTTATTTCTGTATTTCATGATTGCAACTTGCTGAAAAGTGTCAACAATGTTCCTTTCATAGAGATTAAACAGTAACGCAAAATGGTACTTACAGAGTGCATCAAACATGACTTAGACCTTGTTTGTGAAAAACTGTTTATTTCTGTATTTCATGATTGCAACTTGCTGAAAAGTGTGCACAGTGTTCCTATCATCCTGAATAAGCAGTACAGCAAAAACGGTACTTACAGAGTGCATCAAACATGATTTAGGCCTTGTTTGGGAAAAACTATTTATTTCTGTATTTCATGATTGCAACTTGCTGAAAAGTGTCAACAATGTTCCTTTCATCGAGTTTAAACAGTACAGCAAAATGGTAATTAACAGAGTGACCTTGTTTTTGAAAAACGGTTTATTTCTGTATTACATGATTGCAACTTGCTGAAAAGTGTCAACAGTGTTCCTATTATCCTGAATAAGCTTGACAGCAAAAACGGTACTTACAGAGTGCATCAAACATGACTTAGACCTTGTTTGTGAAAAACGGTTTATTTCTGTATTTCATGATTGCAACTTGCTGAAAAGTGTCAACAATGTTCCTTTCATAGAGATTAAACAGTAACGCAAAATGGTACTTACAGAGTGCATCAAACATGACTTAGACCTTGTTTGTGAAAAACGGTTTATTTCTGTATTTCATGATTGCAACTTGCTGAAAAGTGTGCACAGTGTTCCTATCATCCTGATTAAGCAGTACAGCAAAAATGGTACTTACAGAGTGCATCAAACATGATTTAGGCCTTGTTTGGGAAAAACTATTTATTTCTGTATTTCATGATTGCAACTTGCTGAAAAGTGTCAACAATGTTCCATTCATCGAGTTTAAACAGTACAGCAAAATGGTAATTAACAGAGTGACCTAGTTTTTGAAAAACTGTTTATTTCTGTATTAGATTATTGCAACTTGCTGAAAAGTGTCCACGGTGTTCCTATTATCCTCATTAAGCAGTACAGCAAAAATGGTACTTACAGAGTGACTCAAACATGAATTAGGCCTTGTTTGGGAAAAACTATTTATTTCTGTATTTCATGATTGCAACTTGCTTGAAAAGTGTCAACAATGCTCCTTTCATCGAGATTAAACAGTACAGCAAAATGGTACTTACAGAGTGACTCAAACATGACTTTGGACCTTGTTTTTGAAAAACGGTTTATTTCTGTATTACATGATTGCAACTTGCTGAAAAGTTTCAACAATGTTCCTTTCATCGATTTTAAACAGTACATCAAAATGGTAATTAACAGAGTGACCTAGTTTTTTAAAAACTGTTTATTTCTGTATTTCATGATTGCAACTTGCTGAAAAGTGTGCACAGTGTTCCTATCATCCTGAATAAGCAGTACAGCAAAAACGGTACTTACAGAGTGCATCAAACATGATTTAGGCCTTGTTTGGGAAAAACTATTTATTTCTGTATTTCATGATTGCAACTTGCTGAAAAGTGTCAACAATGTTCCTTTCATCGAGTTTAAACAGTACAGCAAAATGGTAATTAACAGAGTGACCTAGTTTTTGAAAAACTGTTTATTTCTGTATTAGATGATTGCAACTTGCTGAAAAGTGTCCACGGTGTTCCTATTATCCTCATTAAGCAGTACAGCAAAAATGGTACTTACAGAGTGACTCAAACATGAATTAGGCCTTGTTTGGGAAAAACTATTTATTTCTGTATTTCATGATTGCAACTTGCTGAAAAGTGTCAACAATGCTCCTTTCATCGAGATTAAACAGTACAGCAAAATGGTACTTACAGAGTGACTCAAACATGACTTTGGACCTTGTTTTTGAAAAACGGTTTATTTCTGTATTACATGATTGCAACTTGCTGAAAAGTGTCAACAGTGTTCCTTTCATCGAGTTTAAACAGTACAGCAAAATGGTAATTAACAGAGTGACCTAGTTTTTGAAAAACTGTTTATTTCTGTATTACATGATTTCAACTTGCTGAAAAGTGTCAACAGTGTTCCTATCATCCTGAATAAGCAGTACAGCAAAAACGGTACTTACAGAGTGCATCAAACATGAATTAGGCCTTGTTTGGGAAAAACTATTTATTTCTGTATTTCATGATTGCAACTTGCTGAAAAAGTGTCAACAATGTTCCTTTCATCGAGATTAAACAGTACAGCAAAATGGTACTTACAGAGTGACTCAAACATGACTTTGGACCTTGTTTTTGAAAAACTGTTTATTTCTGTATTTCATGATTGCAACTTGCTGAAAAGTGTCAACAATGCTCCTTTCATCGAGATTAAACAGTACATCAAAATGGTACAGAGTGACTCAAACATGACTTTGGACCTTGTTTTTGAAAAACTGTTTATTTCTGTATTTCATGATTGCAACTTGCTGAAAAGTGTGCACAGTGTTCCTATCATCCTGAATAAGCAGTACAGCAAAAACAGTACTTACAGAGTGCATCAAACATGATTTAGGCCTTGTTTGGGAAAAACTATTTATTTCTGTATTTCATGATTGCAACTTGCTGAAAAGTGTCAACAATACTCCTTTCATCGAGATTAAACAGTACAGCAAAATGGTACTTACAGAGTGAATCAAACAGGACTTTGGACCTTGTTTTTGAAAAACGGTTTATTTCTGTATTACATGATTGCAACTTGCTGAAAAGTGTCAACAATGTTCCTTTCATCGATTTTAAACAGTACAGCAAAATGGTAATTAACAGAGTGACCTAGTTTTTGAAAAACTGTTTATTTCTGTATTACATGATTTCAACTTGCTGAAAAGTGTCAACAGTGTTCCTATCATCCTGAATAAGCAATACAGCAAAAACGGTACTTACAGAATGCATCAAACATGACTTAGACCTTGTTTGTGAAAAACGGTTTATTTCTGTATTTCATGATTGCAACTTGCTGAAAAGTGTCAACAGTGTACCTACCTTTCATCGAGTTTAAACAGTACAGCAAAATGGTAATTAACAGAGTGACCTAGTTTTTGAAAAACTGTTTATTTCTGTATTAGATGATTGCAACTTGCTGAAAAGTGTCCACGGTGTTCCTATTATCCTCATTAAGCAGTACAGCAAAAATGGTACTTACAGAGTGACTCAAACATGAATTAGGCCTTGTTTGGGAAAAACGATTTATTTCTGTATTTCATGATTGCAACTTGCTGAAAAGTGTCAACAATGCTCCTTTCATCGAGATTAAACAGTACAGCAAAATGGTACTTACAGAGTGACTCAAACATGACTTTGGACCTTGTTTTTGAAAAACGGTTTATTTCTGTATTACATGATTGCAACTTGCTGAAAAGTTTCAACAATGTTCCTTTCATCGATTTTAAACAGTACAGCAAAATGGTAATTAACAGAGTGACCTAGTTTTTGAAAAACTGTTTATTTCTGTATTTCATGATTGCAACTTGCTGAAAAGTGTGCACAGTGTTCCTATCATCCTGAATAAGCAGTACAGCAAAAACGGTACTTACAGAGTGACTCAAACAGGACTTTGGGCCTTGTTTTTGAAAAACGGTTTATATCTGTATTACATGATTGCAACTTGCTGAAAAGTGTCAACAATGTTCCTTTCATCGAGTTTAAACAGTACAGCAAAATGGTAATTAACAGAGTGACCTTGTTTTTGAAAAACTGTTTATTTCTGTATTACATGATTGCAACTTGCTGAAAAGTGTCAACAGTGTTCCTATCATCCTGAATAAGCAGTACATCAAAAACGGTACTTACAGAGTGCATCAAACATGATTTAGGCCTTGTTTGGGAAAAACTATTTATTTCTGTATTTCATGATTGCAACTTGCTGAAAAAGTGTCAACAATGTTCCTTTCATCGAGATTAAACAGTACAGCAAAATGGTACTTACAGAGTGACTCAAACATGACTTTGGACCTTGTTTTTGAAAAACTGTTTATTTCTGTATTTCATGATTGCAACTTGCTGAAAAGTGTCAACAATGCTCCTTTCATCGAGATTAAACAGTACATCAAAATGGTACAGAGTGACTCAAACATGACTTTGGACCTTGTTTTTGAAAAACGGTTTATTTCTGTATTACATGATTGCAACTTGCTGAAAAGTGTCAACAGTGTACCTACCTTTCATCGAGTTTAAACAGTACAGCAAAATGGTAATTAACAGAGTGACCTAGTTTTTGAAAAACTGTTTATTTCTGTATTTCATGATTGCAACTTGCTGAAAAGTGTGCACAGTGTTCCTATCATCCTGAATAAGCAGTACAGCAAAAACAGGTACTTACAGAGTGCATCAAACATGATTTAGGCCTTGTTTGGGAAAAACTATTTATTTCTGTATTTCATGATTGCAACTTGCTGAAAAGTGTCAACAATACTCCTTTCATCGAGATTAAACAGTACAGCAAAATGGTACTTACAGAGTGAATCAAACAGGACTTTGGAACTTGTTTTTGAAAAACGGTTTATTTCTGTATTACATGATTGCAACTTGCTGAAAAGTGTCAACAATGTTCCTTTCATCGATTTTAAACAGTACAGCAAAATGGTAATTAACAGAGTGACCTAGTTTTTGAAAAACTGTTTATTTCTGTATTACATGATTTCAACTTGCTGAAAAGTGTCAACAGTGTTCCTATCATCCTGAATAAGCAATACAGCAAAAACGGTACTTACAGAATGCATCAAACATGACTTAGACCTTGTTTGTGAAAAACGGTTTATTTCTGTATTTCATGATTGCAACTTGCTGAAAAGTGTCAACAGTGTACCTACCTTTCATCGAGTTTAAACAGTACAGCAAAATGGTAATTTACAGAGTGACCTTGTTTTTGAAAAACTGTTTATTTCTGTATTAGATGATTGCAACTTGCTGAAAAGTGTCCACGGTGTTCCTATTATCCTCATTAAGCAGTACAGCAAAAATGGTACTTACAGAGTGCATCAAACATGAATTAGGCCTTGTTTGGGAAAAACGATTTATTTCTGTATTTCATGATTGCAACTTGCTGAAAAGTGTCAACAATGCTCCTTTCATCGAGATTAAACAGTACAGCAAAATGGTACTTACAGAGTGACTCAAACATGACTTTGGACCTTGTTTTTGAAAAACGGTTTATTTCTGTATTACATGATTGCAACTTGCTGAAAAGTTTCAACAATGTTCCTTTCATCGATTTTAAACAGTACAGCAAAATGGTAATTACAGAGTGACCTAGTTTTTTAAAAACTGTTTATTTCTGTATTTCATGATTGCAACTTGCTGAAAAGTGTGCACAGTGTTCCTATCATCCTGAATAAGCAGTACAGCAAAAACGGTACTTACAGAGTGCATCAAACATGATTTAGGCCTTGTTTGGGAAAAACTATTTATTTCTGTATTTCATGATTGCAACTTGCTGAAAAGTGTCAACAATGTTCCTTTCATCGAGTTTAAACAGTACAGCAAAATGGTAATTAACAGAGTGACCTAGTTTTTGAAAAACTGTTTATTTCTGTATTAGATGATTGCAACTTGCTGAAAAGTGTCCACGGTGTTCCTATTATCCTCATTAAGCAGTACAGCAAAAATGGTACTTACAGAGTGACTCAAACATGAATTAGGCCTTGTTTGGGAAAAATTATTTATTTCTGTATTTCATGATTGCAACTTGCTGAAAAAGTGTCAACAATGTTCCTTTCATCGAGATTAAACAGTACAGCAAAATGGTACTTACAGAGTGACTCAAACATGACTTTGGACCTTGTTTTTGAAAAACTGTTTATTTCTGTATTTCATGATTGCAACTTGCTGAAAAGTGTCAACAATGCTCCTTTCATCGAGATTAAACAGTACATCAAAATGGTACAGAGTGACTCAAACATGACTTTGGACCTTGTTTTTGAAAAACGGTTTATTTCTGTATTACATGATTGCAACTTGCTGAAAAGTGTCAACAGTGTACCTACCTTTCATCGAGTTTAAACAGTACAGCAAAATGGTAATTAACAGAGTGACCTAGTTTTTGAAAAACTGTTTATTTCTGTATTAGATGATTGCAACTTGCTGAAAAGTGTCCACGGTGTTCCTATTATCCTCATTAAGCAGTACAGCAAAAATGGTACTTACAGAGTGCATCAAACATGAATTAGGCCTTGTTTGGGAAAAACTATTTATTTCTGTATTTCATGATTGCAACTTGCTGAAAAGTGTCAACAATGCTCCTTTCATCGAGATTAAACAGTACAGCAAAATGGTACTTACAGAGTGACTCAAACATGACTTTGGACCTTGTTTTTGAAAAACGGTTTATTTCTGTATTACATGATTGCAACTTGCTGAAAAGTTTCAACAATGTTCCTTTCATCGATTTTAAACAGTACAGCAAAATGGTAATTAACAGAGTGACCTAGTTTTTTAAAAACTGTTTATTTCTGTATTTCATGATTGCAACTTGCTGAAAAGTGTGCACAGTGTTCCTATCATCCTGAATAAGCAGTACAGCAAAAACGGTACTTACAGAGTGCATCAAACATGATTTAGGCCTTGTTTGGGAAAAACTATTTATTTCTGTATTTCATGATTGCAACTTGCTGAAAAGTGTCAACAATGTTCCTTTCATCGAGTTTAAACAGTACAGCAAAATGGTAATTAACAGAGTGACCTAGTTTTTGAAAAACTGTTTATTTCTGTATTAGATGATTGCAACTTGCTGAAAAGTGTCCACGGTGTTCCTATTATCCTCATTAAGCAGTACAGCAAAAATGGTACTTACAGAGTGACTCAAACATGAATTAGGCCTTGTTTGGGAAAAACTATTTATTTCTGTATTTCATGATTGCAACTTGCTGAAAAGTGTCAACAATGCTCCTTTCATCGAGATTAAACAGTACAGCAAAATGGTACTTACAGAGTGACTCAAACATGACTTTGGACCTTGTTTTTGAAAAACGGTTTATTTCTGTATTACATGATTGCAACTTGCTGAAAAGTGTCAACAGTGTTCCTTTCATCGAGTTTAAACAGTACAGCGAAATGGTAATTAACAGAGTGACCTAGTTTTTGAAAAACTGTTTATTTCTGTATTACATGATTTCAACTTGCTGAAAAGTGTTAACAGTGTTCCTATCATCCTGAATAAGCAGTAAAGCAAAAACGGTACTTACAGAGTGCATCAAACATGAATTAGGCCTTGTTTGGGAAAAACTATTTATTTCTGTATTTCATGATTGCAACTTGCTGAAAAAGTGTCAACAATGTTCCTTTCATCGAGATTAAACAGTACAGCAAAATGGTACTTACAGAGTGACTCAAACATGACTTTGGACCTTGTTTTTGAAAAACTGTTTATTTCTGTATTTCATGATTGCAACTTGCTGAAAAGTGTCAACAATGCTCCTTTCATCGAGATTAAACAGTACATCAAAATGGTACAGAGTGACTCAAACATGACTTTGGACCTTGTTTTTGAAAAACGGTTTATTTCTGTATTACATGATTGCAACTTGCTGAAAAGTTTCAACAATGTTCCTTTCATCGATTTTAAACAGTACAGCAAAATGGTAATTACAGAGTGACCTAGTTTTTGAAAAACTGTTTATTTCTGTATTACATGATTGCAACTTGCTGAAAAGTGTCAACAGTGTTCCTATCATCCTGAATAAGCAGTACAGCAAAAACGGTACTTACAGAGTGCATCAAACATGACTTAGGCCTTGTTTGTGAAAAACGGTTTATTTCTGTATTTCATGATTGCAACTTGCTGAAAAGTGTCAACAGTGTACCTACCTTTCATCGAGTTTAAACAGTACAGCAAAATGGTAATTACAGAGTGACCTAGTTTTTGAAAAACTGTTTATTTCTGTATTAGATGATTGCAACTTGCTGAAAAGTGTCCACGGTGTTCCTATTATCCTCATTAAGCAGTACAGCAAAAATGGTACTTACAGAGTGACTCAAACATGAATTAGGCCTTGTTTGGGAAAAACGATTTATTTCTGTATTTCATGATTGCAACTTGCTGAAAAGTGTCAACAATGCTCCTTTCATCGAGATTAAACAGTACAGCAAAATGGTACTTACAGAGTGACTCAAACATGACTTTGGACCTTGTTTTTGAAAAACGGTTTATTTCTGTATTACATGATTGCAACTTGCTGAAAAGTTTCAACAATGTTCCTTTCATCGATTTTAAACAGTACAGCAAAATGGTAATTAACAGAGTGACCTAGTTTTTGAAAAACTGTTTATTTCTGTATTACATGATTGCAACTTGCTGAAAAGTGTCAACAGTGTTCCTATCATCCTGAATAAGCAGTACAGCAAAAACGGTACTTACAGAGTGACTCAAACAGGACTTTGGGCCTTGTTTTTGAAAAACGGTTTATTTCTGTATTACATGATTGCAACTTGCTGAAAAGTGTCAACAATGTTCCTTTCATCGAGTTTAAACAGTACAGCAAAATGGTAATTAACAGAGTGACCTTGTTTTTGAAAAACTGTTTATTTCTGTATTACATGATTGCAACTTGCTGAAAAGTGTCACAGTGTTCCTATCATCCTGAATAAGCAGTACAGCAAAAACGGTACTTACAGAGTGCATCAAACATGATTAGGCCTTGTTTGGGAAAAACTATTTATTTCTGTATTTCATGATTGCAACTTGCTGAAAAGTGTCAACAATGCTCCTTTCATCGAGATTAAACAGTACAGCAAAATGGTACTTACAGAGTGACTCAAACATGACTTTGGACCTTGTTTTTGAAAAACGGTTTATTTCTGTATTACATGATTGCAACTTGCTGAAAAGTGTCAACAATGTTCCTTTCATCGATTTTAAACAGTACAGCAAAATGGTAATTAACAGAGTGACCTAGTTTTTGAAAAACTGTTTATTTCTGTATTACATGATTGCAACTTGCTGAAAAGTGTCAACAGTGTTCCTATCATCCTGAATAAGCAGTACAGCAAAAACGGTACTTACAGAATGCATCAAACATGACTTAGACCTTGTTTGTGAAAAACGGTTTATTTCTGTATTTCATGATTGCAACTTGCTGAAAAGTGTCAACAGTGTACCTACCTTTCATCGAGTTTAAACAGTACAGCAAAATGGTAATTTACAGAGTGACCTTGTTTTTGAAAAACTGTTTATTTCTGTATTAGATGATTGCAACTTGCTGAAAAGTGTCCACGGTGTTCCTATTATCCTCATTAAGCAGTACAGCAAAAATGGTACTTACAGAATGCATCAAACATGAATTAGGCCTTGTTTGGGAAAAACGATTTATTTCTGTATTTCATGATTGCAACTTGCTGAAAAGTGTCAACAATGCTCCTTTCATCGAGATTAAACAGTACAGCAAAATGGTACTTACAGAGTGACTCAAACATGACTTTGGACCTTGTTTTTGAAAAACGGTTTATTTCTGTATTACATGATTGCAACTTGCTGAAAAGTTTCAACAATGTTCCTTTCATCGATTTTAA
>NW_021823187.1:28604-53506 GCF_901001165.1 Salmo trutta
CAAGTTGAAATCATGTAATACAGAAATAAACAGTTTTTTCAAAAACTAGGTCATTCTGTTAATTACCATTTTGCTGTACTGTTTAAACTCGATGAAAGGAACACTGTTGACACTTTTCAGCAAGTTGCAATCATGTAATACAGAAATAAACCGTTTTTCAAAAACAAGGTCCAAAGTCATGTTTGAGTCACTCTGTAAGTACCATTTTGCTGTACTGTATAATCTCGATGAAAGGAGCATTGTTGACACTTTTCAGCAAGTTGCAATCATGAAATACAGAAATAAATAGTTTTTCCCAAACAAGGCCTAAATCATGTTTGATGCACTCTGTAAGTACCATTTTTGCTGTACTGCTTATTCAGGATGATAGGAACACTGTGCACACTTTTCAGCAAGTTGCAATCATGAAATACAGAAATAAACCGTTTTTCACAAACAAGGTCTAAGTCATGTTTGATGCACTCTGTAAGTACCGTTTTTGCTGTACTGCTTATTCAGGATGATAGGAACACTGTGACACTTTTCAGCAAGTTGCAATCATGAAATACAGAAATAAACCGTTTTTCAAAAACAAGGTCTAAGTCATGTTTGATGCACTCTGTAATTACCATTTTGCTGTACTGTTTAATCTCGATGAAAGGAACATTGTTGACACTTTTTCAACAAGTTGCAATCATGAAATACAGAAATAAATAGTTTTTCCCAAACAAGGCCTAATTCATGTTTGATGCACTCTGTAAGTACCGTTTTTGCTGTACTGCTTATTCAGGATGATAGGAACACTGTTGACACTTTTCAGCAAGTTGCAATCATGTAATACAGAAATAAACAGTTTTTCAAAAACTAGGTCATTCTGTTAATTACCATTTTGCTGTACTGTTTAAACTCGATGAAAGGAACACTGTTGACACTTTTCAGCAAGTTGCAATCATGTAATACAGAAATAAACCGTTTTTCAAAACAAGGTCCAAAGTCATGTTTGAGTCACTCTGTCAGTACCATTTTGCTGTACTGTTTAATCTCGATGAAAGGAGCATTGTTGACACTTTTCAGCAAGTTGCAATCATGTAATACAGAAATAAACAGTTTTTCAAAAACAAGGTCACTCTGTTAATTACCATTTTGCTGTACTGTTTAAACTCGATGAAAGGAACATTGTTGACACTTTTCAGCAAGTTGCAATCATGTAATACAGAAATAAACCGTTTTTCAAAAAACAAGGTCCAAAGTCATGTTTGAGTCACTCTGTAAGTACCATTTTGCTGTACTGTTAATCTCGATGAAAGGAGCATTGTTGACACTTTTCAGCAAGTTGCAATCATGAAATACAGAAATAAATAGTTTTTCCCAAACAAGGCCTAATCATGTTTGATGCACTCTGTAAGTACCGTTTTTGCTGTACTGCTTATTCAGGATGATAGGAACACTGTTGACACTTTTCAGCAAGTTGAAATCATGTAATACAGAAATAAACAGTTTTTCAAAAACTAGGTCACTCTGTTAATTACCATTTTGCTGTACTGTTTAAACTCGATGAAAGGAACACTTGTTGACACTTTTCAGCAAGTTGCAATCATGAAATACAGAAATACACCGTTTTTCAAAAACAAGGCCTAAATCATGTTTGATGCACTCTGTAAGTACCGTTTTTGCTGTACTGCTTATTCAGGATGATAGGAACACTGTGCACACTTTTCAGCAAGTTGCAATCATGAAATACAGAAATAAACAGTTTTTCAAAAACAAGGTCTAAGTCATGTTTGATGCACTCTGTAAGTACCAGTTTTGCTGTACTGTTTAATCTCGATGAAAGGAGCATTGTTGACACTTTTCAGCAAGTTGCAATCATGAAATACAGAAATAAACCGTTTTTCACAAACAAGGTCCAAAGTCATGTTTGATGCACTCTGTAATTACCATTTTGCTGTACTGTTTAAATCTCGATGAAAGGAACATTGTTGACACTTTTCACAAGTTGCAATCATGAAATACAGAAATAAATAGTTTTTCCTAAACAAGGCCTAAATCATGTTTGATGCACTCTGTAAGTACCGTTTTTGCTGTACTGCTTATTCAGGATGATAGGAACACTGTTGACACTTTTCAGCAAGTTGCAATCATGTAATACAGAAATAAACAGTTTTTCAAAAACAAGGCCTAAATCATGTTTGATGCACTCTGTAAGTACCGTTTTTGCTGTACTGTTTAATCTCGATGAAAGGAGCATTGTTGACACTTTTCAGCAAGTTGCAATCATGAAATACAGAAATAAATAGTTTTTCAAAAACAAGGCCTAAATCATGTTTGATGCACTCTGTAAGTACCGTTTTTGCTGTACTGCTTATTCAGGATGATAGGAACACTGTGCACACTTTTCAGCAAGTTGCAATCATGAAATACAGAAATAAACCGTTTTTCACAAACAAGGTCTAAGTCATGTTTGATGCACTCTGTAAGTACCGTTTTTGCTGTACTGCTTATTCAGGATGATAGGAACACTGTTGACACTTTTCAGCAAGTTGAAATCATGTAATACAGAAATAAACAGTTTTTCAAAAACTAGGTCACTCTGTTAATTACCATTTTGCTGTACTGTTTAAACTCGATGAAAGGAACACTGTTGACACTTTTCAGCAAGTTGCAATCATGAAATACAGAAATAAACCGTTTTTCACAAACAAGGTCCAAAGTCATGTTTGATGCACTCTGTAAGTACCGTTTTTGCTGTACTGCTTATTCAGGATGATAGGAACACTGTGCACACTTTTCAGCAAGTTGCAATCATGTAATACAGAAATAAACAGTTTTTCAAAACAAGGTCTAAGTCATGTTTGATGCACTCTGTTAATTACCATTTTGCTGTACTGTTTAAAACTCGATGAAAGGAACATTGTTGACACTTTTCAGCAAGTTGCAATCATGAAATACAGAAATAAATAGTTTTTCCCAAACAAGGCCTAATCATGTTTGATGCACTCTGTAAGTACCGTTTTTGCTGTACTGCTTATTCAGGATGATAGGAACACTGTTGACACTTTTCAGCAAGTTGAAATCATGTAATACAGAAATAAACAGTTTTTCAAAAACAAGGTCACTCTGTTAATTACCATTTTGCTGTACTGTTTAAACTCGATGAAAGGAACACTGTTGACACTTTTCAGCAAGTTGCAATCATGAAATACAGAAATAAACAGTTTTTCAAAAACAAGGTCCAAAGTCATGTTTGAGTCACTCTGTAAGTACCATTTTGCTGTACTGTTTAATCTCGATGAAAGGAGCATTGTTGACACTTTTCAGCAAGTTGCAATCATGAAATACAGAAATAAATAGTTTTTCCCAAACAAGGCCTAAATCATGTTTGATGCACTCTGTAAGTACCGTTTTTGCTGTACTGCTTATTCAGGATGATAGGAACACTGTTGACACTTTTCAGCAAGTTGCAATCATGTAATACAGAAATAAACAGTTTTTCAAAAACAAGGCTAATCATGTTTGATGCACTCTGTAAGTACCGTTTTTGCTGTACTGCTTATTCAGGATGATAGGAACACTGTTGACACTTTTCAGCAAGTTGCAATCATGAAATACAGAAATAAACCGTTTTTCACAAACAAGGTCTAAGTCATGTTTGATGCACTCTGTAAGTACCGTTTTTACTGTACTGTTTAATCTCGATGAAAGGAGCATTGTTGACACTTTTCAGCAAGTTGCAATCATGAAATACAGAAATAAACCGTTTTTCACAAACAAGGTCTAAGTCATGTTTGATGCACTCTGTTAATTACCATTTTGCTGTACTGTTTAAACTCGATGAAAGGAACATTGTTGACACTTTTTCAACAAGTTGCAATCATGAAATACAGAAATAAATAGTTTTTCCCAAACAAGGCCTAAATCATGTTTGATGCACTCTGTAAGTACCGTTTTTGCTGTACTGCTTAATCAGGATGATAGGAACACTGTGCACACTTTTCAGCAAGTTGCAATCATGAAATACAGAAATAAACCGTTTTTCACAAACAAGGTCTAAGTCATGTTTGATGCACTCTGTAAGTACCGTTTTTGCTGTACTGCTTATTCAGGATGATAGGAACACTGTTGACACTTTTCAGCAAGTTGCAATCATGTAATACAGAAATAAACAGTTTTTCAAAAACAAGGCCTAATCATGTTTGATGCACTCTGTAAGTACCGTTTTTGCTGTACTGTTTAATCTCGATGAAAGGAGCATTGTTGACACTTTTCAGCAAGTTGCAATCATGAAATACAGAAATAAATAGTTTTTCAAAAACAAGGCCTAAATCATGTTTGATGCACTCTGTAAGTACCGTTTTTGCTGTACTGCTTATTCAGGATGATAGGAACACTGTGCACACTTTTCAGCAAGTTGCAATCATGAAATACAGAAATAAACCGTTTTTCACAAACAAGGTCTAAGTCATGTTTGATGCACTCTGTAAGTACCGTTTTGCTGTACTGCTTATTCAGGATGATAGGAACACTGTTGACACTTTTCAGCAAGTTGAAATCATGTAATACAGAAATAAACAGTTTTTCAAAAACTAGGTCACTCTGTTAATTACCATTTTGCTGTACTGTTTAAACTCGATGAAAGGAACACTGTTGACACTTTTCAGCAAGTTGCAATCATGAAATACAGAAATAAACAGTTTTTCACAAACAAGGTCTAAGTCATGTTTGATGCACTCTGTAAGTACCGTTTTTGCTGTACTGCTTATTCAGGATGATAGGAACACTGTTGACACTTTTCAGCAAGTTGCAATCATGTAATACAGAAATAAACAGTTTTTCAAAAACAAGGTCTAAGTCATGTTTGAGTGCACTCTGTAAGTACCATTTTGCTGTACTGTTTAAACTCGATGAAAGGAACATTGTTGACACTTTTCAGCAAGTTGCAATCATGAAATACAGAAATAAATAGTTTTTCCCAAACAAGGCCTAATTCATGTTTGATGCACTCTGTAAGTACCAGTTTTTGCTGTACTGCTTATTCAGGATGATAGGAACACTGTTGACACTTTTCAGCAAGTTGCAATCATGTAATACAGAAATAAACAGTTTTTCAAAAACTAGGTCACTCTGTTAATTACCATTTTGCTGTACTGTTTAAACTCGATGAAAGGAACACTGTTGACACTTTTCAGCAAGTTGCAATCATGTAATACAGAAATAAACCGTTTTTCAAAAACAAGGTCCAAAGTCATGTTTGAGTCACTCTGTAAGTACCATTTTGCTGTACTGTTTAATCTCGATGAAAGGAGCATTGTTGACACTTTTCAGCAAGTTGCAATCATGAAATACAGAAATAAATAGTTTTTCACAAACAAGGCCTAAATCATGTTTGATGCACTCTGTAAGTACCAGTTTTGCTGTACTGCTTAATCAGGATGATAGGAACACTGTTGACACTTTTCAGCAAGTTGCAATCATGAAATACAGAAATAAACCGTTTTTCACAAACAAGGTCTAAGTCATGTTTGATGCACTCTGTAAGTACCAGTTTTGCTGTACTGCTTAATCAGGATGAAAGGAACACTGTTGACACTTTTCAGCAAGTTGCAATCATGAAATACAGAAATAAACAGTTTTTCACAAACAAGGTCCTAAAGTCATGTTTGATGCACTCTGTAAGTACCATTTTGCTGTACTGTTTAAACTCGATGAAAGGAACATTGTTGACACTTTTCAGCAAGTTGCAATCATGAAATACAGAAATAAATAGTTTTCCCAAACAAGGCCTAATTCATGTTTGATGCACTCTGTAAGTACCGTTTTTGCTGTACTGCTTATTCAGGATGATAGGAACACTGTTGACACTTTTCAGCAAGTTGAAATCATGTAATACAGAAATAAACAGTTTTTCAAAAACTAGGTCACTCTGTTAATTACCATTTTGCTGTACTGTTTAAACTCGATGAAAGGAACACTGTTGACACTTTTCAGCAAGTTGCAATCATGTAATACAGAAATAAACAGTTTTCAAAAACAAGGTCCAAAGTCATGTTTGAGTCACTCTGTCAGTACCATTTTGCTGTACTGTTTAATCTCGATGAAAGGAGCATTGTTGACACTTTTCAGCAAGTTGCAATCATGTAATACAGAAATAAACAGTTTTTCAAAAACAAGGTCACTCTGTTAATTACCATTTTGCTGTACTGTTTAAACTCGATGAAAGGAACATTGTTGACACTTTTCAGCAAGTTGCAATCATGTAATACAGAAATAAACCGTTTTTCAAAACAAGGTCCAAAGTCATGTTTGAGTCACTCTGTAAGTACCATTTTGCTGTACTGTTTAATCTCGATGAAAGGAGCATTGTTGACACTTTTCAGCAAGTTGCAATCATGAAATACAGAAATAAATAGTTTTTCCCAAACAAGGCCTAATTCATGTTTGATGCACTCTGTAAGTACCGTTTTTGCTGTACTGCTTATTCAGGATGATAGGAACACTGTTGACACTTTTCAGCAAGTTGAAATCATGTAATACAGAAATAAACAGTTTTTCAAAAACTAGGTCACTCTGTTAATTACCATTTTGCTGTACTGTTTAAACTCGATGAAAGGAACACTGTTGACACTTTTCAGCAAGTTGCAATCATGTAATACAGAAATAAACCGTTTTTCAAAAACAAGGTCCAAAGTCATGTTTGAGTCACTCTGTAAGTACCATTTGCTGTACTGTTTAATCTCGATGAAAGGAACATTGTTGACACTTTTCAGCAAGTTGCAATCATGAAATACAGAAATAAATAGTTTTTCCCAAACAAGGCCTAAATCATGTTTGATGCACTCTGTAAGTACCATTTTTGCTGTACTGCTTATTCAGGATGATAGGAACACTGTTGACACTTTTCAGCAAGTTGCAATCATGTAATACAGAAATAAACAGTTTTTCACAAACAAGGCCTAAGTCATGTTTGATGCACTCTGTAAGTACCGTTTTGCTGTACTGCTTATTCAGGATGATAGGAACACTGTGCACACTTTTCAGCAAGTTGCAATCATGAAATACAGAAATAAACCGTTTTTCACAAACAAGGTCTAAGTCATGTTTGATGCACTCTGTAAGTACCAGTTTTGCTGTACTGCTTATTCAGGATGATAGGAACACTGTTGACACTTTTCAGCAAGTTGCAATCATGTAATACAGAAATAAACAGTTTTCAAACAAGGTCTAAGTCATGTTTGATGCACTCTGTTAAGTACCATTTTGCTGTACTGTTTAAACTCGATGAAGGAACATTGTTGACACTTTTCAGCAAGTTGCAATCATGAAATACAGAAATAAACAGTTTTTCAAAACAAGGTCCAAAGTCATGTTTGAGTCACTCTGTAAGTACCATTTTGCTGTACTGTTAATCTCGATGAAAGGAACATTGTTGACACTTTTCAGCAAGTTGCAATCATGAAATACAGAAATAAATAGTTTTTCCCAAACAAGGCCTAAATCATGTTTGATGCACTCTGTAAGTACCAGTTTTGCTGTACTGCTTATTCAGGATGATAGGAACACTGTTGACACTTTTCAGCAAGTTGCAATCATGTAATACAGAAATAAACAGTTTTTCAAAAACTAGGTCACTCTGTTAATTACCATTTTGCTGTACTGTTTAAACTCGATGAAAGGAACATTGTTGACACTTTTCAGCAAGTTGCAATCATGAAATACAGAAATAAACCGTTTTTCAAAAACAAGGTCCAAAGTCATGTTTGAGTCACTCTGTAAGTACCGTTTTTGCTGTACTGCTTATTCAGGATGATAGGAACACTGTTGACACTTTTCAGCAAGTTGCAATCATGTAATACAGAAATAAACAGTTTTTCAAAAACAAGGTCACTCTGTTAATTACCATTTTGCTGTACTGTTTAAACTCGATGAAAGGAACATTGTTGACACTTTTCAGCAAGTTGCAATCATGTAATACAGAAATAAACCGTTTTTCAAAAACAAGGTCCAAAGTCATGTTTGAGTCACTCTGTAAGTACCATTTTGCTGTACTGCTTAATCTCGATGAATTGGAAGCATTGTTGACACTTTTCAGCAAGTTGCAATCATGAAATACAGAAATAAATAGTTTTTCCCAAACAAGGCTAAGTCATGTTTGATGCACTCTGTAAGTACCGTTTTTGCTGTACTGCTTATTCAGGATGATAGGAACACTGTTGACACTTTTCAGCAAGTTGAATCATGTAATACAGAAATAAACAGTTTTCAAAAACTAGGTCACTCTGTTATTACCATTTTGCTGTACTGTTTAACTCGATGAAAGGAACACTGTTGACACTTTTCAGCAAGTTGCAATCATGTAATACAGAAATACAACGTTTTTCAAAAACAAGGTCCAAAGTCATGTTTGAGTCACTCTGTAAGTACCATTTTGCTGTACTGTTTAATCTCGATGAAAGGAACATTGTTGACACTTTTCAGCAAAGTTGCAATCATGAAATACAGAAATAAATAGTTTTTCCAAAACAAGGCCTAGTCATGTTTGATGCACTCTGTAAGTACCATTTTGCTGTATCTGCTTACTTCAGGATGAAAGGAACACTGTTACACTTTTCAGCAAGTTGCAATCATGAATACAGAAATAAACAGTTTTTCACAAACAGGTGCAAATCATGTTTGAGGAACTCTGTATAGTACCATATTTGCTGTACTGCTTAATCTAGATGAAAGGGAACACTGTTGACACTTTCAGCAAGTTGCAATCATGAAATACAGAAATAAACAGTTTTTCACAACAAGGTCTAAGTCATGTTTGACTCACTCTGTAAGTACCATTTTGCTGTACTGTTTAAACTCGATGAAAGAACACTGTTGACACTTTTCAGCAAGTTGCAATCATGAATCAGAAATAAACAGTTTTTTCCAAAAAAAGGTCTAAGTCATGTTTGAACTCTCTCTGTTAGTTACCATTTTGCTGTACTGTAAACTCGATGAAAGGAACACTTGTTACACTTTTCAGCAAGTTGCAATCATGAAATACAGATATAAACAGTTTTTCAAAAACAAGGTCTAAAGTCATGTTTGAGTCACTCTGTAAGTACCATTTTGCTGTACTGTTAAATCTCGATGAAAGGAACATTGTTGACACTTTTCAGCAAGTTGCAATCATGAAATACAGAAATAAACAGTTTTTCACAAACAAGGTCTAATCATGTTTGAATCACTCTGTAAGTACCATTTCTGCTGTACTGCTGAATCAGGATGATAGGAACACTGTTGACACTTTTCAACAAGTTGCAATCATGAAATACAGAAATAAACAGTTTTTCAAAAACAGGTCTAAATCATGTTTTGAGTCACTCTGTAAGTACCATTTTGCTGTACTGTTTAAACTCGATGAAAGAAACACTGTTGACACTTTCAGCAAGTTGCAATCATGAAATACAGAAATAAACAGTTTTTCAAAAACAAGGTCTAAAGTCATGTTTGAGTCACTCTGTAAGTACCATTTTGCTGTACTGTTTAATCTCGATGAAAGGAACATTGTTGACACTTTTCAGCAAGTTGCAATCATGAAATACAGAAATAAATAGTTTTTCCCAAACAAGGCCTAAATCATGTTTGATGCACTCTGTAAGTACCATTTTGCTGTACTGCTTAATCAGGATGATAGGAACACTGTGCACACTTTTCAGCAAGTTGCAATCATGAAATACAGAAATAAACCGTTTTTCACAAACAAGGTCTAAGTCATGTTTGATGCACTCTGTAAGTACCGTTTTTGCTGTACTGCTTATTCAGGATGATAGGAACACTGTTGACACTTTTCAGCAAGTTGCAATCATGTAATACAGAAATAAACAGTTTTTCAAAAACAAGGTCACTCTGTTAATTACCATTTTGCTGTACTGTTTAAACTCGATGAAAGGAACATTGTTGACACTTTTCAGCAAGTTGCAATCATGAAATACAGAAATAAATAGTTTTTCCCAAACAAGGCCTAAATCATGTTTGATGCACTCTGTAAGTACCATTTTTGCTGTACTGCTTAATCAGGATGATAGGAACACTGTTGCACACTTTTCAGCAAGTTGCAATCATGAAATACAGAAATAAACCGTTTTTCACAAACAAGGTCTAAGTCATGTTTGATGCACTCTGTAAGTACCATTTTGCTGTACTGCTTATTCAGGATGATAGGAACACTGTTGACACTTTTCAGCAAGTTGCAATCATGAAATACAGAAATAAACAGTTTTTCCCAAACAAGGCCTAAATCATGTTTGATGCACTCTGTAAGTACCATTTTGCTGTACTGTTTAATCTCGATGAAAGGAACATTGTTGACACTTTTCAGCAAGTTGCAATCATGAAATACAGAAATAAACAGTTTTTCAAAACAAGGCCTAAAGTCATGTTTGATGCACTCTGTAAGTACCAGTTTTGCTGTACTGCTTATTCAGGATGATAGGAACACTGTTGACACTTTTCAGCAAGTTGCAATCATGAAATACAGAAATAAACCGTTTTTCACAAACAAGGTCTAAGTCATGTTTGATGCACTCTGTAAGTACCGTTTTTGCTGTACTGCTTATTCAGGATGATAGGAACACTGTTGACACTTTTCAGCAAGTTGAAATCATGTAATACAGAAATAAACAGTTTTTCAAAAACTAGGTCACTCTGTTAATTACCATTTTGCTGTACTGTTTAAACTCGATGAAAGGAACATTGTTGACACTTTTCAGCAAGTTGCAATCATGAAATACAGAAATAAACCGTTTTTCAAAAACAAGGTCCAAAGTCATGTTTGAGTCACTCTGTAAGTACCATTTTGCTGTACTGTTTAATCTCGATGAAAGGAACATTGTTGACACTTTTCAGCAAGTTGCAATCATGTAATACAGAAATAAACAGTTTTTCAAAAACTAGGTCACTCTGTTAATTACCATTTTGCTGTACTGTTTAAACTCGATGAAAGGAACATTGTTGACACTTTTCAGCAAGTTGCAATCATGTAAATACAGAAATAAACCGTTTTTCAAAACAAGGTCCAAAGTCATGTTTGAGTCACTCTGTAAGTACCATTTTGCTGTACTGTTAATCTCGATGAAAGGAGCATTGTTGACACTTTTCAGCAAGTTGCAATCATGAAATACAGAAATAAATAGTTTTTCCCAAACAAGGCCTAATTCATGTTTGATGCACTCTGTAAGTACCGTTTTTGCTGTACTGCTTATTCAGGATGATAGGAACACTGTTGACACTTTTCAGCAAGTTGCAATCATGTAATACAGAAATAAACAGTTTTTCAAAAACTAGGTCACTCTGTTAATTACCATTTTGCTGTACTGTTTAAACTCGATGAAAGGAACACTGTTGACACTTTTCAGCAAGTTGCAATCATGTAATACAGAAATACACCGTTTTTCAAAAACAAGGTCCAAAGTCATGTTTGAGTCACTCTGTAAGTACCATTTTGCTGTACTGTTTAATCTCGATGAAAGGAGCATTGTTGACACTTTTCAGCAAATTGCAATCATGAAATACAGAAATAAATAGTTTTTCCCAAACAAGGCCTAAATCATGTTTGATGCACTCTGTAAGTACCATTTTGCTGTACTGCTTATTCAGGATGATAGGAACACTGTTGACACTTTTCAGCAAGTTGCAATCATGAAATACAGAAATAAACAGTTTTTCACAAACAAGGTCTAAATCATGTTTGATGCACTCTGTAAGTACCGTTTTTGCTGTACTGCTTATTCAGGATGATAGGAACACTGTTGACACTTTTCAGCAAGTTGCAATCATGAAATACAGAAATAAACAGTTTTTCAAAAACAAGGTCTAAGTCATGTTTGATGCACTCTGTAATTACCATTTTGCTGTACTGTTTAAACTCGATGAAAGGAACATTGTTGACACTTTTCAGCAAGTTGCAATCATGAAATACAGAAATAAATAGTTTTTCCAAACAAGGCCTAATCATGTTTGATGCACTCTGTAAGTACCGTTTTTGCTGTACTGCTTATTCAGGATGATAGGAACACTGTTGACACTTTTCAGCAAGTTGCAATCATGAAATACAGAAATAAACAGTTTTTTAAAAACAAGGTCACTCTGTAAGTACCATTTTGCTGTACTGCTTAAACAGGATGATAGGAACACTGTTGACACTTTTCAGCAAGTTGCAATCATGAAATACAGAAATAAACAGTTTTTCAAAACAAGGTCCAAAGTCATGTTTGAGTCACTCTGTAAGTACCATTTTGCTGTACTGTTTAATCTCGATGAAAGGAACATTGTTGACACTTTTCAGCAAGTTGCAATCATGAAATACAGAAATAAATAGTTTTTCCCAAACAAGGTCTAAGTCATGTTTGATGCACTCTGTAAGTACCATTTTGCTGTACTGCTTAATCAGGATGATAGGAACACTGTGCACACTTTTCAGCAAGTTGCAATCATGAAATACAGAAATAAAACCGTTTTTCACAAACAAGGTCTAAGTCATGTTGATGCACTCTGTAAAGTACCGTTTTTGCTGTACTGCTTATTCAGGATGATAGGAACACTGTGCACACTTTTCAGCAAGTTGCAATCATGAAATACAGAAATAAACCGTTTTTCACAAACAAGGTCTAAGTCATGTTTGATGCACTCTGTAAGTACCATTTTGCTGTACTGTTTAAACTCGATGAAAGGAACATTGTTGACACTTTTCAGCAAGTTGCAATCATGAAATACAGAAATAAATAGTTTTTCTCAAACAAGGCCTAATTCATGTTTGATGCACTCTGTAAGTACCGTTTTTGCTGTACTGCTTATTCAGGATGATAGGAACACTGTTGACACTTTTCAGCAAGTTGAAATCATGTAATACAGAAATAAACAGTTTTTCAAAAACTAGGTCACTCTGTTAATTACCATTTTGCTGTACTGTTTAAACTCGATGAAAGGAACACTGTTGACACTTTTCAGCAAGTTGCAATCATGTAATACAGAAATAAACCGTTTTTCAAAACAAGGTCTAAAGTCATGTTTGAGTCACTCTGTAAGTACCATTTTGCTGTACTGTTTAATCTCGATGAAAGGAACATTGTTGACACTTTTCAGCAAGTTGCAATCATGAAATACAGAAATAAATAGTTTTTCACAAACAAGGCCTAAATCATGTTTGATGCACTCTGTAAGTACCAGTTTTGCTGTACTGCTTATTCAGGATGATAGGAACACTGTTGACACTTTTCAGCAAGTTGCAATCATGTAATACAGAAATAAACAGTTTTTCAAAAACAGGCCTAAGTCATGTTTGATGCACTCTGTAAGTACCAGTTTTGCTGTACTGCTTAATCAGGATGATAGGAACACTGTGCACACTTTTCAGCAAGTTGCAATCATGAAATACAGAAATAAACAGTTTTTCACAAACAAGGTCTAAGTCATGTTTGATGCACTCTGTAATTACCATTTTGCTGTACTGTTTAATCTCGATGAATAGGAGCACTGTTGACACTTTTCAGCAAGTTGCAATCATGTAATACAGAAATAAACAGTTTTTCAAAAACAAGGTCACTCTGTTAATTACCATTTTGCTGTACTGTTTAAACTCGATGAAAGGAACATGTTGACACTTTTCAGCAAGTTGCAATCATGTAATACAGAAATAAACCGTTTTTCAAAAACAAGGTCCAAAGTCATGTTTGAGTCACTCTGTAAGTACCATTTTGCTGTACTGTATAATCTCGATGAAAGGAGCATTGTTGACACTTTTCAGCAAGTTGCAATCATGAAATACAGAAATAAATAGTTGTTCCCAAACAAGGCCTAATTCATGTTTGATGCACTCTGTAAGTACCGTTTTTGCTGTATCAAATCAAATCAAATCAAATTTATTTATATAGCCCTTCGTACATCAGCTGAAATCTCAAAGTGCTGTACAGAAACCCAGCCTAAAACCCCAAACAGCAAGCAATGCATGTGAAAGAGCACGGTGGCTGGAAAACTCCCTAGGAAAAACTCCTGAGAAAGGCCAAAAACCTAGGAAGAAACCTAGAGAGGAACCAGGCTATGAGGGGTGGCCAGTCCTCTTCTGGCTGTGCCGGGTGGATATTATAACAGAACATGGTCAAGATGTTAAAATGTTCGTAAATGACCAGCATGGTCAAATAATAATAATCATAGTAATTGTCGAGGGTGCAACAAGCACGTCCGGTGAACAGGTCAGGGTTCCGTAGCCGCAGGCAGAACAGTTGAAACTGGAGCAGCAGCATGGCCAGGTGGACTGGGGACAGCAAGGAGTCATCATGCCAGGTAGTCCTAGGGCTCAGGTCCTCCGAGAGAAAGAGAGAAAGAAAGAGAGAATTAGAGAGAGCATATTTACATTCACACAGGACACTGGATAAGACAGGAGAATACTCCAGATGTAACAGACTGACCCTAGCCCCCCGACACATAAACTACTGCAGCATAAATACTGGAGGCTGAGACAGGAGGGATCAGAAGACACTGATTACTGCTTATTCAGGATGATAGGAACACTGTTGACACTTTTCAGCAAGTTGCAATCATGTAATACAGAAATAAACAGTTTTTCAAAAACTAGGTCACTCTGTTAATTACCATTTTGCTGTACTGTTTAAACTCGATGAAAGGAACACTGTTGACACTTTTCAGCAAGTTGCAATCATGTAATACAGAAATAAACCGTTTTTCAAAAACAAGGTCCAAAGTCATGTTTGAGTCACTCTGTAAGTACCATTTTGCTGTACTGTTTAATCTCGATGAAAGGAGCATTGTTGACACTTTTCAGCAAGTTGCAATCATGAAATACAGAAATAAATAGTTTTTCCCAAACAAGGCCTAAATCATGTTTGATGCACTCTGTAAGTACCGTTTTTGCTGTACTGCTTATTCAGGATGATAGGAACACTGTTGACACTTTTCAGCAAGTTGCAATCATGTAATACAGAAATAAACAGTTTTTCAAAAACAAGGCCTAAGTCATGTTTGATGCACTCTGTAAGTACCATTTTTGCTGTACTGCTTAATCAGGATGATAGGAACACTGTGCACACTTTTCAGCAAGTTGCAATCATGAAATACAGAAATAAACCGTTTTTCACAAACAAGGTCTAAGTCATGTTTGATGCACTCTGTAAGTACCGTTTTTGCTGTACTGTTTAATCTCGATGAAAGGAACATTGTTGACACTTTTCAGCAAGTTGCAATCATGTAATACAGAAATAAACAGTTTTTCAAAAACAAGGTCACTCTGTTAATTACCATTTTGCTGTACTGTTTAAACTCGATGAAAGGAACATTGTTGACACTTTTCAGCAAGTTGCAATCATGAAATACAGAAATAAACCGTTTTTCAAAAACAAGGTCCAAAGTCATGTTTGAGTCACTCTGTAAGTACCATTTTGCTGTACTGTATAATCTCGATGAAAGGAACATTGTTGACACTTTTCAGCAAGTTGCAATCATGAAATACAGAAATAAATAGTTTTTCCCAAACAAGGCCTAATTCATGTTTGATGCACTCTGTAAGTACCGTTTTTGCTGTACTGCTTATTCAGGATGATAGGAACACTGTTGACACTTTTCAGCAAGTTGAAATCATGTAATACAGAAATAAACAGTTTTTCAAAAACTAGGTCACTCTGTTAATTACCATTTTGCTGTACTGTTTAAACTCGATGAAAGGAACACTGTTGACACTTTTCAGCAAGTTGCAATCATGTAATACAGAAATAAACCGTTTTTCAAAAACAAGGTCCAAAGTCATGTTTGAGTCACTCTGTAAGTACCATTTTGCTGTACTGTTTAATCTCGATGAAAGGAGCATTGTTGACACTTTTCAGCAAGTTGCAATCATGAAATACAGAAATAAATAGTTTTTCCCAAACAAGGCCTAAATCATGTTTGATGCACTCTGTAAGTACCGTTTTTGCTGTACTGCTTATTCAGGATGATAGGAACACTGTTGACACTTTTCAGCAAGTTGCAATCATGTAATACAGAAATAAACAGTTTTTCAAAAACAAGGCCTAAATCATGTTTGATGCACTCTGTAAGTACCGTTTTTGCTGTACTGCTTATTCAGGATGATAGGAACACTGTGCACACTTTTCAGCAAGTTGCAATCATGAAATACAGAAATAAACCGTTTTTCACAAACAAGGTCTAAGTCATGTTTGACGCACTCTGTTAATTACCATTTTGCTGTACTGTTTAATCTCGATGAAAGGAGCATTGTTGACACTTTTCAGCAAGTTGCAATCATGTAATACAGAAATAAACAGTTTTTCAAAAACAAGGTCACTCTGTTAATTACCATTTTGCTGTACTGTTTAAACTCGATGAAAGGAACATTGTTGACACTTTTCAGCAAGTTGCAATCATGTAATACAGAAATAAACCGTTTTTCAAAAACAAGGTCCAAAGTCATGTTTGAGTCACTCTGTAAGTACCATTTTGCTGTACTGTATAATCTCGATGAAAGGAGCATTGTTGACACTTTTCAGCAAGTTGCAATCATGAAATACAGAAATAAATAGTTTTTCCCAAACAAGGCCTAATTCATGTTTGATGCACTCTGTAAGTACCGTTTTTGCTGTACTGCTTATTCAGGATGATAGGAACACTGTTGACACTTTTCAGCAAGTTGAAATCATGTAATACAGAAATAAACAGTTTTTCAAAAACTAGGTCACTCTGTTAATTACCATTTTGCTGTACTGTTTAAACTCGATGAAAGGAACACTGTTGACACTTTTCAGCAAGTTGCAATCATGTAATACAGAAATAAACCGTTTTTCAAAAACAAGGTCCAAAGTCATGTTTGAGTCACTCTGTAAGTACCATTTTGCTGTACTGTTTAATCTCGATGAAAGGAGCATTGTTGACACTTTTCAGCAAGTTGCAATCATGAAATACAGAAATAAATAGTTTTTCCCAAACAAGGCCTAAATCATGTTTGATGCACTCTGTAAGTACCATTTTTGCTGTACTGCTTAATCAGGATGATAGGAACACTGTGCACACTTTTCAGCAAGTTGCAATCATGAAATACAGAAATAAACCGTTTTTCACAAACAAGGTCTAAGTCATGTTTGATGCACTCTGTAAGTACCGTTTTTACTGTACTGTTTAATCTCGATGAAAGGAACATTGTTGACACTTTTCAGCAAGTTGCAATCATGAAATACAGAAATAAACCGTTTTTCACAAACAAGGTCTAAGTCATGTTTGATGCACTCTGTTAATTACCATTTTGCTGTACTGTTTAAACTCGATGAAAGGAACATTGTTGACACTTTTCAGCAAGTTGCAATCATGAAATACAGAAATAAATAGTTTTTCCCAAACAAGGCCTAATCATGTTTGATGCACTCTGTAAGTACCGTTTTGCTGTACTGCTTAATCAGGATGATAGGAACACTGTGCACACTTTTCAGCAAGTTGCAATCATGAAATACAGAAATAAACCGTTTTTCACAAACAAGGTCTAAGTCATGTTTGATGCACTCTGTAAGTACCGTTTTTGCTGTACTGCTTATTCAGGATGATAGGAACACTGTTGACACTTTTCAGCAAGTTGCAATCATGTAATACAGAAATAAACAGTTTTTCAAAACAAGGCCTAAATCATGTTTGATGCACTCTGTAAGTACCATTTTGCTGTACTGTTTAATCTCGATGAAAGGAGCATTGTTGACACTTTTCAGCAAGTTGCAATCATGAAATACAGAAATAAATAGTTTTTCAAAACAAGGCCTAAATCATGTTTGATGCACTCTGTAAGTACCGTTTTTGCTGTACTGCTTATCAGGATGATAGGAACACTGTGCACACTTTTCAGCAAGTTGCAATCATGAAATACAGAAATAAACCGTTTTTCACAAACAAGGTCTAAGTCATGTTTGATGCACTCTGTAAGTACCGTTTTTGCTGTACTGCTTATTCAGGATGATAGGAACACTGTTGACACTTTTCAGCAAGTTGAAATCATGTAATACAGAAATAAACAGTTTTTCAAAAACTAGGTCATTCTGTTAATTACCATTTTGCTGTACTGTTTAAACTCGATGAAAGGAACACTGTTGACACTTTTCAGCAAGTTGCAATCATGTAATACAGAAATAAACCGTTTTTCAAAAACAAGGTCCAAAGTCATGTTTGAGTCACTCTGTCAGTACCATTTTGCTGTACTGTTTAATCTCGATGAAAGGAGCATTGTTGACACTTTTCAGCAAGTTGCAATCATGTAATACAGAAATAAACAGTTTTTCCAAAACAAGGCCTAAATCATGTTTGATGCACTCTGTAAGTACCGTTTTTGCTGTACTGCTTATTCAGGATGATAGGAACACTGTGCACACTTTTCAGCAAGTTGCAATCATGAAATACAGAAATAAATAGTTTTTCCCAAACAAGGCCTAATTCATGTTTGATGCACTCTGTAAGTACCGTTTTTGCTGTACTGCTTATTCAGGATGATAGGAACACTGTTGACACTTTTCAGCAAGTTGAAATCATGTAATACAGAAATAAACAGTTTTTCAAAAACTAGGTCACTCTGTTAATTACCATTTTGCTGTACTGTTTAAACTCGATGAAAGGAACACTGTTGACACTTTTCAGCAAGTTGCAATCATGTAATACAGAAATAAACCGTTTTTCAAAAACAAGGTCCAAAGTCATGTTTGAGTCACTCTGTAAGTACCATTTTGCTGTACTGTTTAATCTCGATGAAAGGAACATTGTTGACACTTTTCAGCAAGTTGCAATCATGAAATACAGAAATAAATAGTTTTTCCCAAACAAGGCCTAAATCATGTTTGATGCACTCTGTAAGTACCATTTTTGCTGTACTGCTTATTCAGGATGATAGGAACACTGTTGACACTTTTCAGCAAGTTGCAATCATGTAATACAGAAATAAACAGTTTTTCAAAACAAGGCCTAAATCATGTTGATGCACTCTGTAAGTACCATTTTGCTGTACTGTTTAATCTCGATGAAAGGAACATTGTTGACACTTTTCAGCAAGTTGCAATCATGAAATACAGAAATAAACAGTTTTTCAAAACAAGGCCTAAATCATGTTTGATGCACTCTGTAAGTACCATTTTGCTGTACTGCTTAATCAGGATGATAGGAACACTGTGCACACTTTTCAGCAAGTTGCAATCATGAAATACAGAAATAAACCGTTTTTCACAAACAAGGTCTAAGTCATGTTTGATGCACTCTGTAAGTACCGTTTTTGCTGTACTGCTTATTCAGGATGATAGGAACACTGTTGACACTTTTCAGCAAGTTGAAATCATGTAATACAGAAATAAACAGTTTTTCAAAAACTAGGTCACTCTGTTAATTACCATTTTGCTGTACTGTTTAAACTCGATGAAAGGAACACTGTTGACACTTTTCAGCAAGTTGCAATCATGTAATACAGAAATAAACCGTTTTTCAAAAACAAGGTCCAAAGTCATGTTTGAGTCACTCTGTAAGTACCATTTTGCTGTACTGTTTAATCTCGATGAAAGGAACATTGTTGACACTTTTCAGCAAGTTGCAATCATGAATACAGAAATAAACAGTTTTTTCCCAAACAAGGCCTAATCATGTTTGATGCACTCTGTAAGTACCATTTTTGCTGTACTGCTTAATTCAGGATGATAGGAACACTGTGCACACTTTTCAGCAAGTTGCAATCATGAAATACAGAAATAAATAGTTTTTCCCAAACAAGGTCTAAGTCATGTTTGATGCACTCTGTAAGTACCGTTTTTGCTGTACTGCTTATTCAGGATGATAGGAACACTGTTGACACTTTTCAGCAAGTTGCAATCATGTAATACAGAAATAAACAGTTTTTCAAAAACTAGGTCACTCTGTTAATTACCATTTTGCTGTACTGTTTAAACTCGATGAAAGGAACACTGTTGACACTTTTCAGCAAGTTGCAATCATGAATACAGAAATAAACAGTTTTTCAAAAACAAGGTCCAAAGTCATGTTTGAGTCACTCTGTAAGTACCATTTTGCTGTACTGTTTAATCTCGATGAAAGGAGCATTGTTGACACTTTTCAGCAAGTTGCAATCATGAAATACAGAAATAAATAGTTTTTCCCAAACAAGGCCTAAATCATGTTTGATGCACTCTGTAAGTACCATTTTTGCTGTACTGCTTATTCAGGATGATAGGAACACTGTTGACACTTTTCAGCAAGTTGCAATCATGTAATACAGAAATAAACAGTTTTTCAAAACAAGGCCTAAATCATGTTTGATGCACTCTGTAAGTACCGTTTTTGCTGTACTGCTTATTCAGGATGATAGGAACACTGTGCACACTTTTCAGCAAGTTGCAATCATGAAATACAGAAATAAACAGTTTTTCACAAACAAGGTCTAAGTCATGTTTGATGCACTCTGTTAATTACCATTTTGCTGTACTGTTTAAACTCGATGAAAGGAACATTGTTGACACTTTTCAGCAAGTTGCAATCATGAAATACAGAAATAAACAGTTTTTCCCAAACAAGGCCTAAATCATGTTTGATGCACTCTGTAAGTACCATTTTGCTGTACTGTTTAATCTCGATGAAAGGAACACTGTGCACACTTTTCAGCAAGTTGCAATCATGAAATACAGAAATAAACCGTTTTTCCCAAACAAGGTCCTAAGTCATGTTTGATGCACTCTGTAAGTACCGTTTTTGCTGTACTGCTTATTCAGGATGATAGGAACACTGTTGACACTTTTCAGCAAGTTGCAATCATGTAATACAGAAATAAACAGTTTTTCAAAAACAAGGTCACTCTGTTAATTACCATTTTGCTGTACTGTTTAAACTCGATGAAAGGAACACTGTTGACACTTTTCAGCAAGTTGCAATCATGAATACAGAAATAAACAGTTTTTCAAAAACAAGGTCCAAAGTCATGTTTGAGTCACTCTGTAAGTACCATTTTGCTGTACTGTTTAATCTCGATGAAAGGAACATTGTTGACACTTTTCAGCAAGTTGCAATCATGTAATACAGAAATAAACAGTTTTTCAAAAACAAGGCCTAAATCATGTTTGATGCACTCTGTAAGTACCATTTTTGCTGTACTGCTTAATCAGGATGATAGGAACACTGTGCACACTTTTCAGCAAGTTGCAATCATGAAATACAGAAATAAATAGTTTTTCCCAAACAAGGCCTAAGTCATGTTTGATGCACTCTGTAAGTACCGTTTTTGCTGTACTGCTTATTCAGGATGATAGGAACACTGTTGACACTTTTCAGCAAGTTGCAATCATGTAATACAGAAATAAACAGTTTTTCAAAAACTAGGTCACTCTGTTAATTACCATTTTGCTGTACTGTTTAAACTCGATGAAAGGAACACTGTTGACACTTTTCAGCAAGTTGCAATCATGTAATACAGAAATAAACAGTTTTTCAAAAACAAGGTCCAAAGTCATGTTTGAGTCACTCTGTAAGTACCATTTTGCTGTACTGTTTAATCTCGATGAAAGGAGCATTGTTGACACTTTTCAGCAAGTTGCAATCATGAAATACAGAAATAAATAGTTTTTCCCAAACAAGGCCTAAATCATGTTTGATGCACTCTGTAAGTACCATTTTTGCTGTACTGCTTATTCAGGATGATAGGAACACTGTTGACACTTTTCAGCAAGTTGCAATCATGTAATACAGAAATAAACAGTTTTTCACAAACAAGGTCTAAGTCATGTTTGATGCACTCTGTAAGTACCGTTTTTGCTGTACTGCTTATTCAGGATGATAGGAACACTGTTGACACTTTTCAGCAAGTTGCAATCATGTAATACAGAAATAAACAGTTTTTCAAAACAAGGTCTAAGTCATGTTTGATGCACTCTGTAATTACCATTTTGCTGTACTGTTTAAACTCGATGAAAGGAACATTGTTGACACTTTTCAGCAAGTTGCAATCATGAAATACAGAAATAAATAGTTTTTCCCAAACAAGGCCTAATTCATGTTTGATGCACTCTGTAAGTACCGTTTTTGCTGTACTGCTTATTCAGGATGATAGGAACACTGTTGACACTTTTCAGCAAGTTGCAATCATGTAATACAGAAATAAACAGTTTTTCAAAAACAAGGTCACTCTGTTAATTACCATTTTGCTGTACTGTTTAAACTCGATGAAAGGAACACTGTTGACACTTTTCAGCAAGTTGCAATCATGAAATACAGAAATAAACCGTTTTTCACAAACAAGGTCTAAGTCATGTTTGATGCACTCTGTAAGTACCGTTTTGCTGTACTGCTTATCTCAGATGAAAGGAACATGTTGACACTTTTCAGCAAGTTGCAATCATGTAATACAGAAATAAACAGTTTTTCAAAAACAAGGTCACTCTGTTAATTACCATTTTGCTGTACTGTTTAAACTCGATGAAAGGAACATTGTTGACACTTTTCAGCAAGTTGCAATCATGAAATACAGAAATAAACAGTTTTTCAAAAACAAGGTCCAAAGTCATGTTTGAGTCACTCTGTAAGTACCATTTTGCTGTACTGTTTAATCTCGATGAAAGGAACATTGTTGACACTTTTCAGCAAGTTGCAATCATGAAATACAGAAATAAATAGTTTTTCCCAAACAAGGCCTAATTCATGTTTGATGCACTCTGTAAGTACCGTTTTTGCTGTACTGCTTATTCAGGATGATAGGAACACTGTTGACACTTTTCAGCAAGTTGAAATCATGTAATACAGAAATAAACAGTTTTTCAAAAACTAGGTCACTCTGTTAATTACCATTTTGCTGTACTGTTTAAACTCGATGAAAGGAACACTGTTGACACTTTTCAGCAAGTTGCAATCATGAAATACAGAAATAAACCGTTTTTCAAAAACAAGGTCCAAAGTCATGTTTGAGTCACTCTGTAAGTACCGTTTTTGCTGTACTGATATTCAGGATGATAGGAACACTGTTGACACTTTTCAGCAAGTTGCAATCATGAAATACAGAAATAAACCGTTTTTCACAAACAAGGTCTAAGTCATGTTTGATGCACTCTGTAAGTACCGTTTTGCTGTACTGCTTAATTCAGGATGATAGGAACACTGTGCACACTTTTCAGCAAGTTGCAATCATGAAATACAGAAATAAACCGTTTTTCACAAACAAGGTCTAAGTCATGTTTGATGCACTCTGTAAGTACCATTTTGCTGTACTGCTTAATCTAATAGGAACACCGTGGACACTTTTCAGCAAGTTGCAATCATGAAATACAGAAATAAACCGTTTTTCACAAACAAGGTCTAAGTCATGTTTGATGCACTCTGTAAGTACCATTTTTGCTGTACTGCTTAATCAGGATGATAGGATAACTGTGCACACTTTTCAGCAAGTTGCAATCATGAAATACAGAAATAAACCGTTTTTCACAAACAAGGTCTAAGTCATGTTTGATGCACTCTGTAAGTACCGTTTTTGCTGTACTGATATTCAGGATGATAGGAACACTGTTGACACTTTTCAGCAAGTTGCAATCATGTAATACAGAAATAAACAGTTTTTCAAAACAAGGCCTAAGTCATGTTTGATGCACTCTGTAAGTACCATTTTGCTGTACTGTTTAAATCTCGATGAAAGGAACATTGTTGACACTTTTCAGCAAGTTGCAATCATGAAATACAGAAATAAATAGTTTTTCCAAAACAAGGCCTAAATCATGTTTGATGCACTCTGTAAGTACCGTTTTTGCTGTACTGCTTAATCAGGATGATAGGAACACTGTGAACACTTTTCAGCAAGTTGCAATCATGAAATACAGAAATAAACCGTTTTTCACAAACAAGGTCTAAGTCATGTTTGATGCACTCTGTAAGTACCGTTTTTGCTGTACTGCTTATTCAGGATGATAGGAACACTGTGCACACTTTTCAGCAAGTTGCAATCATGAAATACAGAAATAAACCGTTTTTCACAAACAAGGTCTAAGTCATGTTTGATGCACTCTGTTAATTACCATTTTGCTGTACTGTTTAAAAACGATGAAAGGAACATTGTTGACACTTTTTCAACAAGTTGCAATCATGAAATACAGAAATAAATAGTTTTTCCCAAACAAGGCCTAATTCATGTTTGATGCACTCTGTCAGTACCATTTTGCTGTACTGTTTAATCTCGATGAAAGGAACATTGTTGACACTTTTCAGCAAGTTGCAATCATGTAATACAGAAATAAACCGTTTTTCAAAACAAGGTCCAAAGTCATGTTTGAGTCACTCTGTAAGTACCATTTTGCTGTACTGTATAATCTCGATGAAAGGAGCATTGTTGACACTTTTCAGCAAGTTGCAATCATGAAATACAGAAATAAATAGTTTTTCCCAAACAAGGCCTAATTCATGTTTGATGCACTCTGTAAGTACCGTTTTTGCTGTACTGCTTATTCAGGATGATAGGAACACTGTTGACACTTTTCAGCAAGTTGAAATCATGTAATACAGAAATAAACAGTTTTTCAAAAACTAGGTCACTCTGTTAATTACCATTTTGCTGTACTGTTTAAACTCGATGAAAGGAACACTGTTGACACTTTTCAGCAAGTTGCAATCATGTAATACAGAAATACACCGTTTTTCAAAAACAAGGTCCAAAGTCATGTTTGAGTCACTCTGTAAGTACCATTTTGCTGTACTGCTTAATCTCGATGAAAGGAGCATTGTTGACACTTTTCAGCAAATTGCAATCATGAAATACAGAAATAAATAGTTTTTCCCAAACAAGGCCTAAATCATGTTTGATGCACTCTGTAAGTACCATTTTTGCTGTACTGCTTAATCAGGATGATAGGAACACTGTGCATCACTTTTCAGCAAGTTGCAATCATGAAATACAGAAATAAACCGTTTTTCACAAA
>NW_021823188.1:0-2500 GCF_901001165.1 Salmo trutta
TATTTAATTATGCACTGTGAGGTTGTATTAATTATGCACTGTGAGGTTGTATTAATTATGCACTGTGAGGTAGTATTAATTATGCACTGTGGTACCGTATTAATTATGCACTGTGAGGTAGTATTACATTTTACTTTTTTTTTTTTTTTTTTTTTTTTTTTTTTTTTAATTATGCACTTTGTGGTAGTATTAATTATGCACTGTGTGGTAGTATGTTGGGCTGCCTGTACATTATGCACTGTGAGGCCATTTGACGTGTTTCCTTTATTTAACTGTAAAAATAAAGGAAACTCCTACATAAAGTGTCTTAATAGGGCGCTGGGCCGCCACAAGTCAGAACTACAATGCATCGATTCTACAAGTGTCTGGAACTTTATTGGAGGTTGGACTCGGCTGAGCGGGAGCTGCCCTCCCATAGGGGTGGGTGGTCCAAGAGACCTATGGCAGAACAGAGTGCTAGGGTTCGGATGTAGGGTTTGAGAATAGCCTGAAGGTAGGGGCAGCTCCTCTTGCTGTTCTGTAGGTAACCACCATGGTCTTGTAATGGATGCAAGCTTCGACTGGATGCCAGTGGAGTGTGTGGACGGGCGGGGTGACATGAGGGAACTTGGGAAGGTTGAAAACCAGGCGGGCTGCTGCGTTCTGGATAAGTTGCAGGGGTTTGATGGCACAAGCGGGGAACAACAGCGATTTACAGTAGTCCAGACGGAAGATGACGAGTGCCTAGATTAGGACCTGCGCCACTTCCTGTGTGAGGTAGGGTCGTACTCTACGGATGTTGTAGATCATGAACCGGCAGGAGCGGGTCAGTGCGTTGATGTTTGCAGAGAATGAAAGGGTGTTGTCCAGGGTCACGATAAGCTTCTTTGCCCTCTGAGAGGGCGACACTGTGGAGTTGTCAACCGTGATGGAAAGGTCTTTGACCTGGCAGGCTACCCCCGGGAGGAAGAACAGTTCCTTCTTGTCGAGGATGAGCTTGAGGTGGTGGGCCGACATCCAAGATGAGATATCTGCCAGGCAAGTGGTGATGCGTGTTGCCACCTGGGTGTCAGAATGTGGAAAGGAGAAAAGTAGTTGAATGTCATCCGCGTAGCAATGATAGGAGACCACGTGAGAACATGATGGAGCCAAGTGTCTTGGTGTATGGAGAGAAGAGGACAGAGCCTAGAACGGAGCCCTGGGGGACACCAGTAGTGAGAGTATGTGGTGCAGACACAGATCCTCTCCACGTCACCTAGTAGGAGCGAACTTCCAGGTAGGATGCATTGCAAGAGTGTGCAGAGCCTGAGACACTCAGCCCTGAGAGGGTGGAGGGGAGGATCTGATGGTTCACGGTGTCGAAGGCAGCGGCTAGATCTAGGAGGATGAGAACAGAGGAGAGAGAGTCAGCTTTGGGAGTGTGGAGAGCCTCCGTGACACAGAGAAGAGCAGTCTCCGTTGAGTAACCCGTCTTGAAGCATGACTGGTTAGTGTCATGAAGATTGTTCTGTCAGAGATAACAAGAGAGTTGATCAGAGACAGAACGCACAAGTGTTTTGGAAAGAAAAGAAAGAAGGGATACAAATCTTTTGACATCAGATGAGTCGAGTGTTGGTTGCTTGAGGAGGGGAGCAACTCTGGTCATTTTTAAGTCAGAGGGGACGAAGCCAGTGGTCAGGGATGTATTTTTATTAATTTTTTTACCTTTATTTAACTAGGCAAGTCAGTTAAGAACACATTCTTATTTTCAATGACGGCCTAGGAACGGTGGGTTAACTGCCTTGTTCAGGGGCAGAACAACAGATTGTTGAGTTGATGAGGGAAGTGAGGAATGGGAGGTCTCCAGAGTTGGGGCTGGGGTCAATCAGGCAGGTTGTCGGGCAGTCAGACCTCACTAGTCGCAGGATGTCATCTGGAGAGAGAGGGGAGAAAGAGGTCAAGGCGTAGGGTAGTTCTGTGAGTGATACCAATGGACTCAAAAGCTGAGTGATTGAGTAGTGGATGTCGTCAACCTTTTTTTTCAAAGCGGTTGACAAAGACGTCCGCAAAGATGGAGGAGAGAGGGGTGGAGGAATAAGGAGGGAGGAGAAGGAGGAAAAGAGTTTCCTAGGGTTAGAGGCAGAAGATTGACATTTTCAGTGGTAGAAAGTGGCTTTAGCAGCGGATACAGAGGAAGAGAAGGTAGAGAGGAGGGAGTGAAAGGTTGACAGGTGTTCCGGAAGTTTGCAGCCCCGTTCTGTAAACTCTTAATGAGTCACTCAGCCACGGAGCAGGAGGGAAGGTCCGAGCTGGCCGGGTGGAAAGCATGATGGGATGTTAATTGCTTAAATAACTCAGGAACCACACCTGTGTGGAAGCACCTGCTTTCAATATACAGTACTTTGCATCCCTCATTTACTCAAGTTTTTCCATTATTTTGGCAGTTACCTGTATGTTACCTATCAGTCAAACTGTGCAAGAGTTAATTCTGAGTGGTACTGTAAGGGTTAAGGTTTAGGATAGGTTTACAACAGACACATTT
>NW_021823188.1:7500-52828 GCF_901001165.1 Salmo trutta
TACCTCCACCTCCTCCTCCTCCTCCACCTCCCTCCACCTCCACCTCCACCTCCTCCTCCACCTCCATATCCACCTCCCACTCCTCCTCCACCTCCTCCTCCTCCTCCACCTCCCACCTCCCTCCACCTCCCACCTCCACTCCTCCTCTACCTCAACCTCCACCTCCTCCTCTTCCTCCACCTCCACCACCACATCCCTCCACCTCCACCTCCTCCACCTCCTCCTCCACCTCCATATCCACCTCCCACTCCTCCTCCACCTCCCTCCACCTCCTCCTTCTCCTCCACCTCCTCCTCCTCCTCCACCTCCCACCTCCCTCCACCTCCACCTCCCACCTCCCACCTCCACTCCTCCTCTACCTCAACCTCCCTCCACCTCCGCCTCTTCCTCCACCTCCATATCCACCTCCCTCCTCCTCCTCCTCCTCCTCCTCCACCTCCACCTCCATATCCACCTCCCTCCACCTCCTCCTCCATCCCCTTCTTCACTTCGCTGGAAATTACACTGCATATAAAATGATACCGCACAGTTATAGAACCTCCCTTCTCCTCCTCCTCCACCTCCCTCCACCTCCTCCTCCACCTCCACATCCACCTCCCTCCACCTCCACCTCCACCTTCTCCTCCACCTCCCTCCACCTCCTCCTCCTCCTCCACCTCCACCTCCCCCTCCACCTCCTCCTCCTCCTCCACCTCTAACTCCACCTCCTCCTCCTCCTCCTCCTCCACCTCCACCTCCTCCACCTCCACCTCCATATCCACCTCCCACTTCTCCTCCACCTCCCACCTCCCTCCACCTCCACCTCCCACCTCCACTCCTCCTCTACCTCAACCTCCCTCCACCTCCTCCTCTTCCTCCACCTCCATCACTATATCCACATCCCTCCACCTCCTCCTCCTCCTCCACCTCCTCCTCCACCTCCATATCCATCTCCCTCCACCTCCACCTCCACCTCCTCCACCTCCTCCTCCACCTCCATATCCACCTCCCACTCCTCCTCCATCTCCCTCCACCTCCTCCTTCTCCTCCACCTCCTCCTCCTCCTCCACCTCCCACCTCCCTCCACCTCCACCTCCCACCTCCCACCTCCACTCCTCCTCTACCTCAACCTCCCTCCACCTCCGCCTCTTCCTCCACCTCCATATCCACCTCCCTCCACCTCCACCTCCTCCTCCATCCCCTTCTTCACTCCCACCTCCACCTTCTCCTCCACATCCACCTCCATCCACCTCCACCTTCCTCCATACCCAACTCCACCTCCCTCCACCTTCTCCTCCACATCCACCTTCACCACCACCTCCACCTCCTCCTCCAACTTCCTCCATCCCGAACTTCACCTCTCTCCTCCACCTCCCTCCACATCCACCACCTTCTCCCCCTATGCTCCACCTCCACCTCCGCCATGGTGCTTGTAACACCAGAATTGTGGGTTTGATTCCTGAAGCTGTTCACATGTAAAATGTATTCAAGCACGAATGTAAGTCGCTCTGGATAAAAGTGTTTGCTAAATGGCAACCTATTCCCTTTATAGTGCATTACTTTTGACTTGGGCCCATAAGAGGCAGCACTCTCTTACATGTCTGACCAGTCCGTAACCGCAGGACTCATCATCATGTGGTCTGACCAGTAACATTAATCTCCTCCCTCCCTATTGACCATCTATCTCAGCCAGGGAAACCACTACCAGCCCCATGGACATGCATGTCTTCCAAAAAGCTCTCATAGTCTCATGTGTTTGGTTCATTGTCTGTATCATTCCAAGGTTAAGTTTAGGCATTAACTCAGAATGACAAAGGTAAGGGTTAAGGTTTGGAATAGGCATAAAACAAAAATATCCAAAACAACTCTCTACGGCTTGATTCGAAAATGCAACCTTTGGAAACAGAGGGAAATGCTTGCACCCATCTGCCATTCCCATCCACAAAGCTCTAGAAAAAACGAATTCTACTTGTAGGTAACAGTGCTCACTGTTACCCCTAGTGGCCAGTTTCCACATCATCTCCTGACATCCTCAGACATGGAGGGACGTCGAATACTGACTTCTATCATGGGTTACCTGGCTCTTTAATAGGTGTGTCACCACATCGTGTTGATCTATAGTCAATATAGTCAATCTTATTGGCTGTGTAGGTTACTCTTTGACATCCGTGTCAAAGGCTGTGTAACTGATAGGGTTTGTCTTCGGTATCCACCTAATTTTCGAACAGTGCTATGGGCATAGCCAAACAAAGGAAGTGAAGGATTCGACTTCAGCGTTATCTGCTTACTGAAGCCTGTAAATTATTTGAAAGAGTCAATTTAAAGAAAAGTCAAGTAAAGTAAGTGTATAAATATAATTTCATATTTATATCATTCAAGTTCACTAATGTTAGCTAGACTTACTAGTAGGCTAGTTCTGTTGTGATAATAACATTAGCTAGACCTGTTAGCTAGCTAAAGTCAACTGGCTGGCTCGCTAACTAATGTGTACAGTCGTGACCAAAAGTTTTGAGAATGACACAAATATTAATTTTCACAAAGTCTGCTGCCTCAGTTTGTATGATGGCAATTTGCATATACTCCAGAATGTTATGAAGAGTGATCAGATGAATTGCAATTAATTGCAAAGGCCATGCAAATGAACTGAATCCCCCAAAAACGTTTCCACTGCATTTCAGCCCTGCCACAAAAGGATCAGCTGACATCATGTCAGTGATTCTCTCGTCAACACAGGTGTGAGTGTTGACGAGGACAAGGCTGGAGATCACTCTGTCATGCTGATTGAGTTAGAATAACAGACTGGAAGCTTCAAAAGGAGGGTGATGCTTGGAATCATTGTTCTTCCTCTGTCAACCATGGTTACCTGCAAGGAAACACGTACCGTCATCATGGCTTTGCACAAAAAGGGCTTCACAGGCAAGAATATTGCTGCCAGTAAGATTGCACCTAAATCAACCATTTATCGGATCATCAACAACTTCAACGAGAGCGGTTCAATTGTTGTGAAGAAGGCTTCAGGGCACCCAAGAAAGTCCAGCAAGCACCAGGACCGTCTCCTAACGTTGAGTCAGCTGCAGGATCAGGGCACCACCAGTACAGAGCTTGCTCAGGAATGGCAGCAGGTAGGTGTGAGTGCATCTGCATGCACAGTGAGGCGAATACTTTGGAGGATGGCCTGGTGTCAAGAAGGGCAGCAAAGAAGCCACTTCTCTCCAAAAAAAACATCAGGGACAGACTGATATTCTGCAAAAGGTACAGGGATTGGAATCCCCTTTCCGATTGTTTGGGGCATCCGGAAAAAAAGCTTGTCCGGAGAAGAGCGCTAGCATCAGTCCTGTGTCATGCCAACAGTAAAGCATCTTGAGATCATTCATGTGTGGGGTTGCTTCTCAGCCAAGGGAGTGGGCTCACTCACAATTTTGCCTAAGAACACAGCCATGAATAAAGAATGGTACCAACACATCCTCTGAGAGCAACTTCTCCCAACCATCCAGGAACAGTTTGGTGACGAACAATGCCTTTTCCAGCATGATGGAGCACCTTGCCATAAGACAAAAGTGATAACTAAGTGGCTCGGGGAACAAAACATCGATATTTTGGGTCCATGGCCAGGAAACTCCCCAGACCTTAATCCCATTGAGAACTTGTGGTCAATCCTCAAGAGGCGGGTGAAAAAATAAAACCCCACAAATTCTGACAAACTCCAAGCATTGATTATACAAGAATGGGCTGCCATCAGTCAGGATGTGGCCCAGAAGTTAATTGACAGCATGCCAGGGAGGATTGCAGAGGTCTTGAAAAAGAAGGGTCGAAACTGCAAATATTGGCTCTTTGCATCAACTTCATGTAATTGTCAATAAAAGCCTTTGACACTTATGAAATGCTTGTAATTATACTTCAGTATTCCATAGTAACATCTGACAAAAATATCTAAAGACACTGAAGCAGCAAACTTTGTGGAAATTAATATTTGTGTCATTCTCAAAACTTATGGCCACGACTGTATGTGTATGCTCTCCACTTTCTGAAGGACCGAGTTTTGAAATCAGTGTAATTCGAGTATGATAGCTAAGGAGATGGCGAAAACACCAGTCTGGATTACAAACTAAGGCAACCATGCATGGCATCAGACAGGAGATGCGTCCAACCATGATGAATACTGGTAAGATTATCAGATATTACACATTTCAAATTTTGACAGAAATTGGTTTCATTTCAAGTGTACTGTTAGCTAGCTAATGTTAGCTGGCTGGGTTGCTAGCTAACGTTATGTGTATGATCTTATTCTTCGTATCTCAGACACATTTGCTTGACTAGTTATATCTATAGTACCTGGTTGTTTAGCTACCTGCAGATTCATGAAGGGTAGTAACATGAAAAAAGCCTAACCAGCTCTGCTAGGGTGAGTAAAATGGTCAGAGTTGGGTGTTCTCTCATTATGTGTCTGGAAGTAAACTCAGCAAAAAATAAACGTCCCTTTTTTAGGACCCTGTCTTTCAAAGATAATTCGTAAAAATCCAAATAAATTCACAGATTTGAAGGGTTTAAACACTGTTTTCCATGCTTGTTCAATGAACCATAAACAATTAATGAACATGCACCTGTGGAGTGGTCATTCAGACACTAACAGCTTACAGACGGTAGGCAATTAAGGTGACAGTTATGAAAACGTAGGACACTAAAGAGGCCTTTCTACTGACTTTGAAATACACCAAAAGAAAGATGCGTGAACGTGCCTTAGCCATGCTGCAGATGTGGCCAGGGCAATAATGTCCGACTGCAATGTCCGTATTGTGAGACTCCTAAGACAGCGCTACAGGGAGACAGGACGGACAGCTGATCGTCCCTGCAGTGGCAGACCATGTGTAACAACACCTGCACAGGATTGGTACATCCAAACATCACACCTGCGGGACAGGTACAGGATGGCAACAACAACTGCCCGAGTTACACCAGGAATGCACAATCCCTCCATCAGTGCTCAGACTGTCCGCAATAGGCTGAGAGAGACTGGACTGGCTTGTAGGGCTGTTGTAAGGCAGGTCCTCATCAGACATCACTAGCAGCAATGTCACCTATGGGCACAAACCCGAATGTCCGTGGGAAAGGAACAATTAACTCTGTCATCTCCACCCCTCAACCAGTATTCTACAAGAGTACAGACACAAGGGACAACATACACATCAGTCTCTACTGTCGTGTCTTTTAATATTACCTGATTAAGCTAATAAGATAAATAATTAACTAGAATGTCGGGGCACCATGAAAGAATGTTTATAGAGCTGTTATCTTCCGAATAAACTCTTAATAGACCCAGTAATATTTTAAATCAATAGCAGTCAATACTTAATCGTCACTTTATTTAGTCTCATCTGAAAGTTGTAAATTCTTGGTTAGCTTCACAAACCCTGGCTAACAAGTTGAATCAGCAATACAACATTTGGTTTAATTATTTATTTACTAAATACCTAAATAATCACACAGAATTACATATATTACACAGAATGTATCATACATTGATTACAAATGATGTCATAAAGGAAAACGTCCCTAGCGGACGGAACCGATATGACGGCTGGTTACACAAAGAGAGGGGGTTGGGTTTGAATGAAAGAGCGGGAAGACTGAGGAGCAAAAATGTTTTGTGTCTCTATCGGGCTGTAGGCAGCTATGCTATTGTAAACACAGTATCTTATGAATTCTAAATAACCGCCCATTTGAAAAAGGAAAATGCAACAAATATTTACTCTGAGCTGCACTTCGATCGGTTGGTCGTAGATGGGAGGCCGGGTTGTCCTTTGAAGAATGTCTGGTGGTAGGACAGGTACTTGGCAGTACCGTCGTCTTGTGGTAGAACAGAACCTCTGTCTGTCCTCTCCTAGCCCACGTCTACAGTTGCTGCGCTAATGCAACGGCTAGGAGGTATCACTTCTTTAGTGAATAAGGGTTCACTTTAGTGAATAAGGATTCAAAGTTCATACCAAGTTGCCATAATTTAAGCTCATGCTATATTCTGGCTGGTATAGTCAAAATGTATAATTCCGGCGTGTAGCTCGTCACCTTCACATTGAAATTCGATGCTAATTTCGTCAGGTTCTGCTGAGGTTGGCTTAGTTCTGTAGGTGGTCTTTGTCCTTTCAACATGGGGACCTCAAGTCCACACGTCCTTGGAACAGGAAGTTACATTTTCGTCAGGGGCTTATATAGGATTGGGAGAGAGGGCCGTGTTTCTGTTCACATGGGCGGGGCCACTGAGTTGAGCATAGTTCACTCATGAAAACCAATTCTCTCATTTAGCAGCTAAAAATTACATTTCGTCTTTTCACAAATAGTTTCATATTTAAACATTTAAATTGCACAACAATTCCATGTGAATCTGATAACTAGAATGTGTAGATTTTCCAAGATATAGTTTATGTCATCCTATCATCAGTAATCATGTCTCAGACGCCAACTGAACTGACATCATATTTATTAAGTCCCAATGCATATTTTCAACTGGTTGGATTACCGAAATATGGTTCCGTTTCCCATCTTTTGATGTCACCAGACTCTCTCTCAATGTTAACAAAGGGATTTTCAATAGTCACATCGGTAGAGTAGAGAGACGAAAAAGGGGAAAGGTATTTATGGGGGTCATAAACCTCCCCCCTCAGGCCAATGTCATGACACTACATTGCAGATGAGCTGAAGGCAGTAATCAATTACCTTGGACCACAGAAGGTATTTGCACTGGTGACAGACAATGCTGTGAACATGAAGGCTGCTTGGTCTAAAGTAGAGGAGTCCTACCCTCACATCACACCCATTGGCTGGGCTGCTCATGCATTGAATCTGCTCATGCTCATGCATTGAATCTGCTCCTCAAGGACATCATGGCACTGAAAACAATGGATACACTCTACAAGAGAGCCCATAAAATGGTTAGGTATGTGAAGGGTCATCAAGTTATAGCAGTAATCTACCTCACCAAGCAAAGTGAAAAGAATAAGAGCACCATATTGAAGCTGCCAAGCAACACCCGTGGGGGGGGGGGGGGGGTTCTGAAATACATTAAAAAAGTGTGAAGACTTCTGCCTGAAGCCCGTACACACCTCACCGTACATGTTGGACCCCAAGTATGCTGGCAAGAACATCCTGTCTGGTGCAGAGATCAACAAGGCCTATGGTGTCATCACTACCGTGTCTCGCCACCTTGGCCTGGATGAGGGCAAGGTTCTTGGCAGTGCAGCGAAGTACACTTCGAAGCAAGGGCTTTGGGATGGATATGCAATATGGCAGTCGTGCCAGCATATCTCATCAGCCACCTGATGGAAGGGAATTTGTGGATCTGAGGCTCTTTCCCTGTTGCCTCCATCATCCTCCAAATCCCACCAATATCAGCCGCCTCAGAGCACAACTGGTCCTTGTTTGGGAACACGCACACCAAAGCACACAACAGGCTGAACAATACAAGGGTTGAAAATTGGTGGCCACCTGGGCAATTTTGAGGCTTTTTGAGCCTGACAACGAGCCATCCTCAACAAGGTTGGAAAGTGACAGTGAAGATAAGGCCTCAGAGTCTGATGTTCAAGAGGTGGACATTCAGGAGGTCCAGGGAGAAGACATGGAACCTGAGAGGATGACAACCAAAGCTTTATTTTCTGGACTATCATTTTACAGATGTTTGTTGAAAATGTTTTTGGAAGATGTGATGGATCATTGGGGATCATTCAATATTCCCTTTCTTTTGTTGTTCAGTGAAATCATCCCATGTGAAGAGTCAACATTTAATTAAAGTTCAATTCGTAACTAAATATTTGTTTTTATTTCTATTGGAAGGATTTAATAATTTGCATTTATGTCTACTTATGACAAGGTAAAAGGTTTATGTTTCTGTCTCCATATGATATGGTAAATATATCCAATGCAAAAAACATCTACATTTAAATGGTATTAATATTAATTTGCATATATTTCCGTTAATTCCCATATATTCCCATTCATTCTCATATACCCTCTGTAGAAATGGTTCTACATGGAACCAAAAAGGGTTCTACCTGGAACCAAAAGGGTTCTACCTGGAACCAAAAGGGTTCTACCTGGAACCAAAAGGGTTCTACCTGGAACCAAAAGGATTCTACGTGCAACCAAAAAGGGTTCTCCTATGGGGACAGCTGAAGAACCCTTTCTGGTTCTAGATACCCATCTGTTTTTCTAAGAGTGTACCAAACCATCTGCTCTGCATTTAAATGTCTGACTACCCCTCCTACCGACTCATTGCTCTCTTAGACTCTGATGAGATAGCATCCAGGCCAAAACCTCAATCGTCTAAACTGAAGGTTCGATTTGACTTCTGCATCTCTTTCTTCCTCCTCTTCTTGTCTCTGGGGTCTGATAGTATCGATTGGCCATTTGGAGCCAAGGAAATCCAAAGAGACAGGAATAATTACAAGGAGATAAGGCAATCTACTTCAATTAACCTCTGTTCTTCCCCAGTGGCCGAGACCAACCCAGCCCTGCCAGGGCCGCAGCCCATCTGAATCTCACTTTTAAATAGAAAATAAATTACCTACCGAAACCAAGCTGTCTCCTACACAGCCACCACCGCATGCACACACGCGCACACGCACGCGCACAGGCACACGCACACGCACAGGCACACACACACACACACACACACACACACACACACACACACACACACACACACACACACACACACACACACACACACACACACACACACACACACACGACACCATCGCTACTGCCACGTCACTACTGAAATAAAAGAACAATTAAGCAGGAATGATTTCTAACTCATGCATCCCCTTATCACTAAAGGGACATATTTTAACTGTGGCCTTATATGACTATTGAACTAAATGAATTGTAAAAGTTGGGTTTTTGATCTGTGGTTATAGATCCGTGTTTTTATAAAGCTTTGCGATAGAGATAACATTAAAGTTATTGTTAGACATTTTGTAAAGTGGCAGGGGTCCTTCTGAAAGATGTTTCTTTGAAAAGGCTTAATTATTTAAAATAAATACATCTTGTCAAGACATTTAGTCTAAAGCCTGATCAAACAGGAAAGGAATTATCTTTAAATGTCAGGGACAAAGTTTTACGTTTGAAAAGCCAAAGCCATTTTAGTGACCTGAGTACCAACGATTATTATTAACCTGGGCTCTAATCAATGACACGCTTAAAATAGAACGTTAACTATAGAAAGTCCTTGTTATACAAGATCATGTGTTTTCAATAGCCTACCTGGACAAGTGAAGGTACGAGACAGTTCTGCTCGGCTCTAAAGGGTAACATATTAGTTCTGTCCTGGGATTAGGTCAAAGGTGAAAGTGAAAAATGGGGCAAGAAAGAGGAGATTTCACATTCTACTGTACTAGAAAGAAATAAACACACACACACACACACACACACACACGCACGCACGCACGCACGCACGCACACACACAACTTCTGTAGCATCAACACTCTCTCCCTCTCTCTCACAATCAATCTCACTATCTCTCTGTCTCTTTTTCTAGCTGTTGTTTATTTCAGAATAATACATTTCAGCCAAATTTACAGCAGATTACCGCAATATCAGGCCTATCGCTCCCTCTCCCCTGGTGGAGCGAATGAGGGAGAACTTTAATCATTTATCTCAGAAAACTTTCAAGACAGTTTTTCCTCTCGCTTTGCTTTTCTATGCCTTGTTCACCCAGTTCCATATTGTAGCCTGTTCACCCAGTTCCATATTGTAGCCTGTTCACCCAGTTCCATATTGTAGCCTGTTTCCCCAGTTCCATATTGTAGCCTGTTCACCCAGTTCCATATTGTAGCCTGTTCACCCAGTTCCATATTGTAGCCTGTTCACCCAGTTCCATATTGTAGCCTGTTCACCCAGTTCCATATTGTAGCCTGTTTCCCCAGTTCCATATTGTAGCCTGTTCACCCAGTTCCATATTGTAGCCTGTTCACCCAGTTCCATATTGTAGCCTGTTCACCCAGTTCCATATTGTAGCCTGTTTCCCCAGTTCCATATTGTAGCCTGTTCACCCAGTTCCATATTGTAACCTGTTTCACCCAGTTCCATATTGTAGCCTGTTCACCCAGTTCCATATTGTAGCCTGTTCACCCAGTTCCATATTGTAGCCTGTTTCCCCAGTTCCATATTGTAGCCTGTTTCACCCAGTTCCATATTGTAGCCTGTTCACCCAGTTCCATATTGTAGCCTGTTCACCCAGTTCCATATTGTAGCCTGTTCACCCAGTTCCATATTGTAGCCTGTTCACCCAGTTCCATATTGTAGCCTGTTTCCCCAGTTCCATATTGTAGCCTGTTTCACCCAGTTCCATATTGTAGCCTGTTCACCCAGTTCCATATTGTAGCCTGTTCACCCAGTTCCATATTGTAGCCTGTTCACCCAGTTCCATATTGTAGCATGCTTCTGCAGTTCCATGTTGTAGCTTGTGAGGTTGAAAACAAGTCTGAACTTTTTTGAAAGGGTATTTGAATAAGCATACGGTCACCCTGCAGGTAATTAACAAGGGGATGGGGTGAAAGAGAGGGGAGGATGAGAGAGAAAGGGATGAAACGAGAGTGGGAGAAGAAGAGAGACAGAGAGGGAGAGGCTGTGGGTTTGATTCATCTAACATTTGAATCACCCGTTGCGGAGCTGGAGAGATAGAGGGAGAGGGAGAGAGAGAGAGAGAAGCTATGTTAAAAGAGACCGCCTCTAGCCAGCCTGCTGGGGAGAGTGAACAACCCAGTGTAGTGTAAGTAGCATCCTGCACAATGTACTCTACACAAACCCTCATACCATCCAAAAGCCATTTCAAATCCGTTTCTCTCGTTTTCAGCAGGGACTGTCCCTTTCATCACTCCCTTCCCTCACTGCCCCCCCCCCCCCCCACACACACCTCTGTTCTACAGAAAAACGTCAATTCCCTAAATATCCATGTCCCCCCAACAACAACAATCCCTTAGAGTCATTTTTTACATTTCATCATCAACTGAAATGGAAATACACTGACTCTACGGCCGTGGCTAGCTGTGAATGTCTCTGAAGAAAGACAGACTATTTCAGAGGGTTGCAGTGGATAACACAGCAGGAGAAATCACAGTAAAATAGCCTAAAGTCACAGCTCAAACCAACACAAAGCCCAGACAGACCGATACTAATAAACCACAACCAAAAAAATCCCTGCTTGAACACAGTCTCAGCCAATCAGCATCCAGGATCAGCTAACCTTTGTATAAAATGTGTTAAACCTTATGAAAAAGGACAAATGTGCAAACAGCTATGCATTTAATTGAGGCTTAATTTAAACATTGCCAGGAAGGAGTCCTAGGCCCTGTAGCGAGGCTGACCGAGGGGCTGAGTCCTCCTGACTCCTGTCTGACTGATCTGATCTTGGATCATTTAATGCTGACATCACTCATCTGACATCCATGGTCTAGCCGGGGTAGTTCTGCCGGCACTTTGCCCCCTCCCTGTTCCTCACAGAGTTGTTTGCCTTCTAGGGTGGAGTCAGTCGACTCCCACAGAGAAAGACAGATTAGGGGGTAGTGTATGGGGGGTAGGGGGTAAGACAAGCAGGGAACCTAGTGGTAGTGTATGGGGGGTAGGGGGTAGGGGGTAAGACAAGCAGGGAGCCTAGTGGTAGTGTATGGGGGGTAGGGGGTAAGACAAGCAGGGAGCCTAGTGGTAGTGTATGGGGGGTAGGGGGTAAGACAAGCAGGGAGCCTAGTGGTAGTGTATGGGGGGTAGGGGGTAAGACAAGCAGGGAACCTAGTGGTAGTGTATGGGGGGTAGGAGGTAAGACAAGCAGGGAGCCTAGTGGTAGTGTATGGGGGGTAGAGGGTAAGACAAGCAGGGAGCCTAGTGGTAGTGTATGGGGGGGTAGGGGGTAAGACAAGCAGGGAGCCTAGTGGTAGTGTATGGGGGGTAGGGGGTAAGACAAGCAGGGAGCCTAGTGGTAGTGTATGGGGGGTGGGGGGTAGGGGGTAAGACAAGCAGGGAGCCTAGTGGTAGTGTATGGTGGTGGGGGGTAGGGTGTAAGACAAGCAGGGAGCCTAGTGGTAGTGTATGGGGGGTAGGGGGTAAGACAAGCAGGGAGCCTAGTGGTAGTGTATGGGGGGTAGGGGGTAAGACAAGCAGGGAACCTAGTGGTAGTGTATGGGGGGTAGGGGGTAAGACAAGCAGGGAGCCTAGTGGTAGTGTATGGGGGGTAGGGTGTAAGACAAGCAGGGAGCCTAGTGGTAGTGTAGTGGACAAGGCGCTTACTCAGTGTTAGTGAGAATGAGCATGAGTGTCATCGCTGTGTGTGTGGTGTTAGAGATGCGTGGGTCAGCTGTTTGTTCCCCCGCACCCACTCGCCCGCACTTTGAAATGGAAATGGAGGCCAGCAAACCGCTTATATAGAAAATGCACAGTAGACTACAGTCAGAGACGGTGCAGCGATTTTTTTGGACATTGGTTGCAGGATTTTTTTCGGCCTAATTTAGATAATTCACTTTATACATTTTGATGACGTAGCTTCTCTTCTGTCATTATAAGTTGCCCTAGAAGACTAAACAAACCATTACTCACCAGAATAATGTCATCAATTATAGAATGAATACTTCAATCTAGTTGACATTGGTCATGTTCTCTGTCATCTCTGCTTCTTTTGCGGAGCGAAGATGTTTAGCGACTGGGGATAAAATGCAATAACTCCAAAAAAAAATGAAACATTTCCAAATGACATCCCTTTGACTGGTTGTCAGGAAATAGAAATTTGCAAAAACTACCCAACATGTTTCTGATAAGATTTCAGTTCGGCATTGGATGCATATTCTATGTGGTTGAAATAATATCAGTTTTATGAAGCTGATAAAAACAGCACCTCTACAGACAGTATTTAACTGCACATTCACGTTCTCTCAAGATGCTGAAAGTAAGAAATCATATTTCTCCACACCTGTTCCGAAGTATAAATGTAGCCTACATTTGGTGTAGATCTATAACTTTACTGCAAGAAAGGCTTAGTTCTGCAGGAGTTAATATGAAGACTATGTGAGAGGTTATAGACCTACAGTTAATATGAAGACTATGTGAGAGGTTATAGACCTACAGTCAATATTAAGGCTAGGTGAGAGGTTATAGACCTACAGTCAATATTAAGGCTAGCTGAGAGGTTATAGACCTACAGTCAATATTATGGCTAGGTGAGAGGTTATAGACCTACAGTCAGTATCCAGATGTCAGTTTCAATTGAACCCATCTGAACAGTAGGTTACAGTTCCCTTGACGTGCCATAGGCCTATTTGAAGTCCCAGTCTTGTGACTGTTGAATTTCTATAACGCCTCACAATCATCACACCTAACAACGCCAGCACTGCTACTGTACCATCCTCTATTACAACTTCACCAAATATTTCCTAAACATGATTTTTCTGGCCGTCGCTTCTCTTTATTTTCCACTCTCCATTTCGCAGCTTTTCTCTTATTAAATTAAACGTATTACCACCACAGAGACATTGTTCTTTTTACCTCTGTGGATTGAGTAAACTTTTCCTGCCTGTAACCAAAAGCATTTGGCATTGGCGTGTAGACTATTTGGTGCACCTAGGCTACAGTTACGCCCTAAAGCTTAGTGTTACGCACTAATGCCAGATAACCTTAAATAACGAAAGAAAAACCTCAATGTAGCCTATAGATATAAATTGCACAATAATGACACATTTATAGATTTTCTGAAGGGTATGGTTTTTCTTTTAATTCAACCCACACAATATTTAATGACACTATGAGTCAACCCACGCATCACTCGTACGTGTGTGTGTCTGTGTGTATTTGTGTGTTTGGAAACGGTAGTGTAGGGAATTAGTGGACAAGGCGCTTACTCACTGTGTGTGAGAATGAGCAAATGCGTGAATGTGGTGTCAGCCGTCATCGCTGTTTTTGTGTGTGTGTGTGTGTGTGTGTGTGCGTGTGTGTGTGTGTGTGTGTGTGTGTGTGTGTGTGTGTGTGTGTGTGTGTGTGTGTGTGTGTGTGTGTGTGTGTGTGTGTGTGTGTGTGTGTGTGTGTGTGTGTGTGTGTGTGTCTGTGTGTGTGTGTGTGTGTGTCTGTGTGTGTGTGTGTGTTGTGTGTGTGTGTGCTCAATGACATGTCCATGCAGCATCAGGAGACATGTGACACAGGTTGAAGCAGAGATCCAGCGGCGAAACTATTCACCCCTTGTCATTGTTCCTATTTTGTTGTCTTACAACCTGGAATTAAAATTGATTTTTTAGGGGGGGTTGTATTATTTGATTTACACAACATGCCTACCACTTTGAAGATGGAATATTTTTTGGGTGAGAAACAAACAACAAATAAGACTAAAAAACGGAAAACTTCAGTGTGCATAACTATTCACCCCCCCAAAGGCAATACTTTGTAGAGACACTTTTTGCAGCAATTACAGCTGCAAGTCTCTTGGGGTATGTCTCTATAAGCTTGGCACATCTAGACACTGGGATTTTTGCCCATTCTTCAAGGCAAAACTGCTCCAGCTCCTTCAAGTTGGATGGGTTCCGCTGGTGTATAGCAATCTTTAAGTCATACCACAGATTCTCAATTGGATTGAGGTCTGGGCTTTGACTAGGCCAATCCAAGACATTTAAATGTATCCCCTTAAACCACTTGAGTGTTGCATTAGCAGCATGATTTAGGTCATTGTCCTGCTGGAAGGTGAACCTCCGTGTCACGGCTGTCGTAGGAAGAAGCTGAACAAAGTGCAGCGTGTGTGTCGTTCCACATTTTATTTACACTGTGAAACTATGCGATACATAAACATAAACTAAAGAACAAAACAACAAACTGTGACGCAGAGTTGAAACATACACTACTCAATAACAATCTCCCACAAACACAGGTGGAAAAAAAACCTACTTAAGTATGATCTCCAATTAGAGACAACGAGGACAAGCTGCCTCTAATTGGAGATCATCCCAAACAAAAACCCAACATAGAAATACAAAACTAGAACCTGACAACATAGAAATAGAAAACATAGAAGAAGAAAAACTGTCACGCCCTGACTTACTCTACCCTTGAAAATAACATCTTTCTATGGTCAGGACGTCACACTCCGTCCCAGTCTCAAATCTCTGGAAGACTAAAACAGGTTTCCCTAAGGAATTTCCCTGTATTTAGCACCATCCATCATTCCTTCAATTCTGACCAGTTTCCCAGTCCCTGCCGATGACAAACATCCCCACAGCATGATGCTGCCACCACCATTCTTCACTGTGGGGATGGTGTTCTCGTGGTGATGAGAGGTGTTGGGTTTGCGCCAGAAATCGTGTTTTCCTTGACGGCCAAAAAGCTACATTTTAGTGTCATCTGACCAGAGTACCTTCTTCCACATGCCTTTTGGCGAACACCAAACGTGTTTGCTTATTTTTTTCTTTAAGTAATGGCTTTTTTCTGGCCACTCTTCCATAAAGCCCAGCTCTGTGGATTGTATGGCTTAAAGTGGTCCTATGGACAGATACTCCAATCTCCGCTGTTGAGCTTTGCAGCTCCTTCAGGGTTACCTTTGGTCTCCTTGTTGCCTCTCTGATTAATGCCCTCCTTGCCTGGTCCTTGAGTTTTGGTGGGCGGCCCTCTCTTGGCAGGTTTATTGTGGTGCAATATTCTTTACATTTTTTAATAATGGATTTAATGGTGCTCTGTGGGATGTTCAAAGTTTGGGATAGTTCTTTATAACCCAACCCTGATCTGTACTTCTCCACAACTGACCTGTTTGGAGAGCTCCTTGGTCTTCATGGTGCCGCTTGCTTGGTGGTGCCCCTTACTTAGTGGTGTTTCAGAATCTGAGGCCTTTCAGAACAGGTGTACATATAGTGAGATCATGTGACAGATCATGTGACACTTAGATTGCAGACAGGTGGAATTTTATTCAACTAATTATGTGACTTCTGAAGTTAATTGGTTGCACCAGATCTAATTGTTGGTCTTCATAGTAAAGGGGGTGAATACTTTCAGTTTTTTATTTTATTAATTTTTTAAACAAGAATCTTTTTTTATTTCACTTCACCAATTTTGACTATTTTGTGTATGTCCATTACATGAAATCCAAATAAAAATCCATTTAAATTACAGGTTGCAATGCAAGAAAATAGGAAAAACGCCAAGGAGGATGAATACTTTTGCAAGGCACTGTACAGCTCTGACACACACACACTCACATAGAGACACACAGCGGTGACACACAGGAGAGTCTTGTTAAAGTGCACGTTAGGGGAGATGGGACATACTCAGCTATAATCGCTGCCAAAGGGGATTCTAACATGTATTGACTCATGGGTCATTGAATACTTCTGTACATTTGAAGAAATTTCCTAAAAACATCTTTTCTCTTTTGGATTATGGGGTGTTGTGTGTAGATTGGCGATAGACAAAAAAATATATTTAATCCATTTTGAAATCAGGCTGTAATAGAACAAAATGTGGAAAAAGTCAAGATGTACTTTCTGAAGGCGCTGTATCTGAGCCTTACCCCACACACATGCACGCACAAACACACACACACGCACACACAAACACATAAATAACCATGACCTCATACAGACGATGGTGTAGCTAGCTAAGGGGCCGGGGGACAAGACGAGACAAAAAGAGGAGGTGAGGAAACAGGGCGCTGTCAGCCAGTTCTGCTTAGATGCTCGGTGACAGCGAGGCCAGACACACACACACACACACACACACAAACACACACACACACACATACACACACCGCTGAGTTCAGTTGGGTTCGACTTTCTAACCACGGGGAGCGTTGTCTGTTGTTAATCTCCATGGTGATGGTTGAGTGACAGGAGCAGCGGCTAAACACAGCGTACCGAAAAGGACAACCCAGCTGTCAACACGCTGACCCCTCAGCACCCACAATCCCCTCTGTCAAGACCATCATGCACCTCTGCTCTGAAAACAAACTGAAACTAGGCTCTCTGTTGCACTCTTTCTCCAAGGTGATTCTAAACAGATAACCTCTGTGTGTGTGTGTGTGTGTGTGTGTGTGTGTGTGTGTGTGTGTGTGTGTGTGTGTGTGTGTGTGTGTGTGTGTGTGTGTCATTTTCGCATGTCTGTGCGTGTGCGTAATAGAGAGAGGCTCTGTGTGTCATCCCTCTTTCAGTAGAGGAGTGTGATGATGGAATGACGAAGTGATGGAGGGGAAGAGACTGATATCCTTAAGATCAACACTGAGCTCTCCTCATCATCTTGACCCAGTGTGAGATCACACGCAGGGGGTCACACAATCACTGACCTGACCTGAACACACAAACACACACACACACACACGCACACACACACACACACACACACGGGGTGGAAAATCCTTGCCCTGCAGAGCATCCCTGTCCAAACTGACCAAAGGAGGAGAGCAGAGAGATATACATAGACGTATACAGTCAGATGTGTTCACTGAATACAAAGTGTGCAAAGGGCAGTAGTTTGTCAACAAAATACATTTTGAAATAATTCTACAACTGATTTGCTTGAATTACAAGCTCCATGTACCTGGTGTTCACCACAGTAGGCATATAAACACCATCCTTTTACCTGCCATGCCTCTGTAGCACACCTTGTCTTTTCCTATTTTACCAAAAAATATATAGGTTTTATTTAACCTTTATTTAACTACGCAAGTCAGTTAAGAATAAATTCTTAATTACAATGACGGTCTACCCCGTCCAAACCCAGACGACGCTGGGCCAATTGTGCGCCGCCCTATGGGACTCCCAATCACGGCCGGTTGTGATACAGCCTGGATTTGGACCAGAGACTGTAGTGACGCCTCTTGCACCAAGATGTAGTGTCTTAGACCGCTACACCACTCGGGAGACCATTAAAAGCACAATATTGATTTCAGTCTTCCCTTTCCAAGGCATGCATCCCAAATGGCACCCTATTCCCTATGGGTCCGGGCCCAAAGTAGTGCACTGTATAGGGAATAGGGTGCCATTAGGGACCCTCAGCGTTGTATAAAGTTACGTGGCTGTCAGAAGATCACCATCCTCTAATTGGTAGCTGGAATTCCTCCTCTACTCTCCAAGATGAAAACAACTCAATGGGTAGGAAGGGTGGAAGGGGTCATTTTCATTTTTTTGTTCCTTTTTTTGCGAGATGTTGGCCACTTACGTTTGTTTCCCGCTATTTCAGTTGAAGGGAGTTGCGCTACTCTGTTGAGGTAAACCACGTGCGTGTGTTGTGAGGACAAGCACATCTAATGTTGGCTTTCAACTGGTGAGATTCAAATGGTAAGATTGACGCTACTGCTATTCATGGATGTATTATGTGTGCCCTAGTCAGCCAAATAGGTTCCTGAATAACACCATTTATGCAATGTATTTAGTCAGGTAAGTCCACATCGTTCTCCCATATTGTAGAATTAAGTAATAGTGTGAATAACAATGCATTGGCAAGGCCTGAGGCCTTTTGGGGGGTGGAGGGGGAGGGGGGTTCTATATTAGGCCCTATGTGTACAATTATATAAATTTTTACAACTGTATAAAATTGAGGTCCTTGGAAATTACAACGAAGTGCTTGAAAAAGTCCCGGAAAGTCTGACTTGTCGATGCCTGTATGAACCCTGCTTAAAGGATGTATACTGTAGTCCTGTGTTGTTGTATACTGGTGTCCTGTGTTGTTGTATACTGTAGTCCTGTGTTGTTGTATACTGTAGTCCTGTGTTGTTGTATACTGGTTTCCTGTGTTGTTGTATACTGGTGTCCTGTGTTGTTGTATACTGTAGTCCTGTGTTGTTGTATACTGTAGTCCTGTGTTGTTGTATACTGGTGTCCTGTGTTGTTGTATACAGGTGTCCTGTGTTGTTGTATACTGTAGTCCTGTGTTGTTGTATACTGGTGTCCTGTGTTGTTGTATACTGTAGTCCTGTGTTGTTGTATAATGTCGTCCTGTGTTGTTGTAGAGGTGGAGTTATGGGCCAGTATGCATATATGCACCAGTGCAACTGCATGAAAATCCTTTTTATTTTTTGTTTCAAACCATTTAGAAATGGAATGTCACACATTTGCCTGATTATGTACAGAAACACCCAAATACTCTGACAGGGAGAGACTCATCATGACTAAGTACCCTGCTCCTGTGATCACTGACTACATTTGGACAAAAGTATTCCTCGAAGCCTGCTTCATGGCGCTACCCTCCCTGGTAGTTTGTGTGAGTACTGTGGTCAGACCAGATGTGCCAGTATGCATATATCCATCAGTATTCCTCTAAGTACACATGTGGAAAAGACCCAAATACTCTGACAGGGAGAGACTTTGCATGGCTAAATACAAGTGCCAGTGCTTGTTAAGTGCATTTATTTTTCATTTTTATATACAATACAAATGTCAGTAATGCATCCTACAAATATACAATACATCATATAATATCTAAAAGTAACTTTTTATAATAATGCATTGGAAAAACATCGGGCTTTGGGCCGCTCATACACCGATGTCTATAACCAAAGAAACTAGATCCCCCCCCTGCAACCCCCCAAATCACAGAGAAATGAAATCCTTGTTAGGTCCACCTGGGTATAGTGCGTAATGTGAACATCCAAAAGGACTCTCTCAGCAGTTCTTTCAATATTGTCACCTCTATGTTTAGCCAAAACCTTCTCTATACCAGCACACTGTAAGTCGTCATGTAATGGTCCTGTGTGTAGCTGGTGTAGAGAGTCAGGCGCAGGACAGCAGATATGAGTAGAACAACACCAGGTCTGTAAGGGTCCTGTGTGTACTGTAGCTGGTGTAGAGAGTCAGGCGCAGGACAGCAGATATGAGTAGAACAACACCAGGTCTGTAAGGGTCCTGTGTGTAGCTGGTGTAGAGAGTCAGGTGCAGGACAGCAGATATGAGTAGAACAACACCAGGTCTGTAAGGGTCCTGTGTGTAGCTGGTGTAGAGAGTCAGGTGCAGGACAGCAGATATGAGTAATCAACGTACTTTACTCAAAATACACAAATACATAGCAATATAGCGAGCCCACAATAACGGACCGATTTACTACGAACAATTACTCACCAACAAACATGTGGGAACAGAGGGTTAAATAATGAACAAGTAATTGGGGCATTGAAACCAGGTGTGTAAGACAAAGACAAAACAAATGGAAAATGAAAAGTGGATCGGCGATGGCTAGAAGGCCGGTGACGTCGACCGCCGAACGCAGCCCGAACAAGTAGCGGGACCGACTTCGGAGGAAGTCGTGACACGTCAGTTCTCTGGCCCGTTTCCATACAATGTCTGACAACAGAATAGGCGATATCACAGCTCTTAATGTTCCTGTGGAGTTCATTAAGCCAGATTTGTTTTCAGTCTTCGTGATGTCTGACCAATGTAACATTTATTTTTGCAGGGACACATTAAACAAATAAAGTACATGGTTAGTGTTCCAGGTTATACAGGAGTTTATATTATAATTTAAGGTTGGTGACGGGACACATAAAATGATTCGCTTTTACCATATGTTTACAGGAAGTACAACTTCAACACGTTTACCTTTTATGGATGACTGTTTTTTTAGAATGTCAGCTTTTAACTAGTTGTTTTTGTAACTGGACCCAACTGGCTATCAGAGGCCTGAAGGGAACACAACTGGTCAGCTGTAGCGCTACAGAGTATCTCAAATTGTCCAGACAAGCCTCTAGCAACAGGCCCAATGGAGAACACACCGCAACAAATGCATCAAACTTAATAAACGACCCCCACACTATCCCTGCAGTGTCCGCAGTGGTGTCCGTTAATGCGGCTCTGGAGGCTATAAACTCTCCATGAACGCTGAACGGTGTGACTCCTGAACGTACCGCCGATACAAAGCTACAGTCCCAAGGTCTGTCTGTACGTCTGTCAGTCTGTCTGTGGGGACTTGAACATTCTCTCTCTCTTTCTCTTTCCCATATATATATATAGCAGCATCAGTCTAGATGACAGAGCGCTGGCCCTGATGCTAAGTGGAGGCTAGTAGGGCTACGTCATTATATCATCCATCCAGGGAACTCCCTCGGGGCAGCTCGGCACACAGTACACCCAGGAAACAGCTCTCGTTCCTGGGTAGAAGAGGGGAGGAGGGTGGGGTTGGCTGGAGGTTGAGGAAAAATCTCCATGAGGTTTGTTTTATAGCAGAGGGGTGCAGTGCACAACTTCTGTCCTCGAATCTTACAGTTTTTTCCTTTTCCTTGATTTTAATTGATCAATTAGTGTTACTGATTGGTTAACTAGTTGACAGGGATGATTAAAATCCAGCATACATTTCAAACTTGAAAGATTAGATTTCTGCAAACCTGTTTCTTAATCTTTTTTTCCTGGGTCTAGTGCAAGGCAAAGGCCAGCCCAGGGGCCCTATGCGGCTCGTGACCTGATTCAATATGGCCCGCAGAATCATGCTCAGAACGCATAAAGAATTTGCGATGGTAAAGTTTTGAAAAACATATTTGTTATTCAAATTAAAAGTCCAATGAAAACTCACCTTTGTGTAATGATTTAACTCCCACCGCTTGTGGGACATTTATTTTGAAGGCATGTAAAAATAACAACTGCATAAGGACAGATAGTGACTGACAGGTTAACACACACGTCACAGTAACAAATAGTAGCTAGGTAGAAATTGCACAAAAATATGTTTTTCAAATATTTCAAAGAAAAGGAAAGTAGACAACAAATGCAGGATGTTCCAGCAAGAGCGGACATCGAAATATTTCTTTATTGAGGTATCAGGAAAAGCTGTGTGCTTAGTGGGAAAAGAGAGCAACGCTGTCTTGAAAGACTACAACTTGTCCCAACACTTCCAGACGAAGCATGCAGAGAAATATAGGAATTTGTCTTCTGAGCAGAGGACAAGTGCATCAAAAGAGTTGCTTTCTCAGTTGCAAAAGCTGATTTTTTTTTCTCACAAAACTGCATTCAGCAAATGACGGAATTGCGAGAGCTAGTTATGTACTGTCCCACAAAATTGCTAAACGTAGCAAGGCATTCACTGAGGACGAATTCATTAAAGAATGTATAATTGACTCTGCAGTAATACTTTGCCCCGTCAAGAAAATGTTTCCCTGTCCATACAAACAGTGACATGGCGTGTTGAGGACATCGCAGAGAATATGGAACAACAGTTGAAAGAAGGATTTCACCTGTTTCTCCTTGGTCCTGGATGAGAGCAGTGATGCACATGACACGGCACAGTTGTTGATATTCTTACGAGACATAACCCCAGAACCCCAGAACCCCAGAACCCCAGACCTTGAAATTACAGAGGAGCTTCAGTGCAGTCAGTGAAGAGCACAACCACAGGGAAAGAGTTATTGGAGGAGGTTAATAAGTGTGTGGCAAAGCTGGGACTGAGTTTTCAAAAGTTATCCAGTGTGACCACTGATGGGTGCCCAAACTTAACAGGAAAAAACGTTGGCCTTTTGAAAAGGATATAAGATCAAGTAGATGAGCTGAACCCAGATCAGAAAATTATTTTTCTGCATTGCATTATTCATCAGGAGGTGCTCTGTAAATGTGGTCTGAAAATGATTCATGTTGTGGATACATTCACTAAAGTGGTAAACTTCATAAGAGCAAAATCTTTAGTCCACAGGCAGTTTGTCTCACTGTTGGAAGAGACAGAGTCGGGTCATGAAGATCTCCCCTACCACACAAATGTGAGATGGCTGAGTTTTGGGAAGGTGCTTCAAAGGGTTTGGGACCTGAAGTCGGAGATCGCTGAGTTTTTGCAAATGAAGGAAAATATGTGGATTTCCCTCAACTGTAATATAAAGAATGGTTGGCGGATTTTGCCTTCACTGTCGACATCATGGCCCTCATGAATGAACTGAATTCCCAACTACAAGGGAAGGACCTTTTTGCACATCAGATGTACAGCCTTGTCAAAGCCTTCAAGGGAAAATTATTCCTCCTGACCTGCCAAGTAGAAGCCAACAATCTCACCCACCTTCCAACACGACTAGTCTGTTCCCTATCAGATGAGAACAATCTCACCCACCTTCCAACACTACTAGTCTGTTCCCTATCAGATGAGAACAATCTCACCCACCTTCCAACACTACTAGTCTGTTCCCTATCAGATGAGAACAATCTCACCCACCTTCCAACACTACTAGTCTGTTCCCTATCAGATGAGAACAATCTCACCCACCTTCCAACACTACTAGTCTGTTCCCTATCAGATGAGAACAATCTCACCCACCTTCCTACACTACTAGTCTGTTCTCTATCAGATGAGAACAATCTCACCCACCTTCCAACACTACTAGTCTGTTCCCTATCAGATGAGAACAATCTCACCCACCTTCCAACACTACTAGTCTGTTCCCTATCAGATGAGAACAATCTCACCCACCTTCCAACACTACTAGTCTGTTCCCTATCAGATGAGAACAATCTCACCCACCTTCCAACACTACTAGTCTGTTCCCTATCAGATGAGAACAATCTCACCCACCTTCCAACACTACTAGTCTGTTCCCTATCAGATGATCTCACCCACCTTCCAACACTACTAGTCTGTTCTCTATCAGATGAGAACAATCTCACCCACCTTCCAACACTACTAGTCTGTTCCCTATCAGATGAGAACAATCTCACCCACCTGCCAACACTACTAGTCTGTTCCCTATCAGATGAGAACAATCTCACCCACCTTCCAACACCACTAGTCTGTTCCCTATCAGATGAGAACAATCTCACCCACCTTCCTACACTACTAGTCTGTTCCCTATCAGATGAGAACAATCTCACCCACCTTCCAACACTACTAGTCTGTTCCCTATCAGATGAGAACAATCTCACTCACCTTCCAACACTACTAGTCTGTTCCCTATCAGATGAGAACAATCTCACCCACCTTCCAACACTACTAGTCTGTTCCCTATCAGATGAGAACAATCTCACCCATCTTCCAACACTACTAGTCTGTTCTCTATCAGATGAGAACAATCTCACCCACCTTCCAACACTACTAGTCTGTTCCCTATCAGATGAGAACAATCTCACCCACCTTCCAACACTACTAGTCTGTTCCCTATCAGATGATCTCACCCACCTTCCAACACTACTAGTCTGTTCCCTATCAGATGAGAACAATCTCACCCACCTTCCAACACTACTAGTCTGTTCCCTATCAGATGAGAACAATCTCACCCACCTTCCAACACTACTAGTCTGTTCCCTATCAGATGAGAACAATCTCACCCACCTTCCTACACTACTAGTCTGTTCCCTATCAGATGAGAACAATCTCACCCACCTTCCTACACTACTAGTCTGTTCCCTATCAGATGAGAACAATCTCACCCACCTTCCAACACTACTAGTCTGTTCCCTATCAGATGAGAACAATCTCACCCACCTTCCAATACTACTAGTCTGTTCCCTATCAGATGAGAACAATCTCACCCACCTTCCAACACTACTAGTCTGTTCCCTATCAGATGAGAACAATCTCACCCACCTTCCAACACTACTAGTCTGTTCCCTATCAGATGAGAACAATCTCACCCACCTTCCTACACTACTAGTCTGTTCTCTATTAGATGAGAACAATCTCACCCACCTTCCAACACTACTAGTCTGTTCCCTATCAGATGAGAACAATCTCACCCACCTTCCAACACTACTAGTCTGTTCCCTATCAGATGAGAACAATCTCACCCACCTTCCAACACTACTAGTCTGTTCTCTATCAGATGAGAACAATCTCACCCACCTTCCAACACTACTAGTCTGTTCCCTATCAGATGAGAACAATCTCACCCACCTCCCAACACTACTAGTCTGTTCCCTATCAGATGAGAACAATCTCACCCACCTTCCAACACTACTAGTCTGTTCCCCATCAGATGATAACAATCTCACCCACCTCCCAACACTACTAGTCTGTTCCCTATCAGATGAGAACAATCTCACCCACCTTCCAACACTACTAGTCTGTTCCCTATCAGATGAGAACAATCTCACCCACCTTCCAACACTACTAGTCTGTTCCCTATCAGATGAGAACAATCTCACCCACCTTCCAACACTACTAGTCTGTTCCCTATCAGATGAGAACAATCTCACCCACCTTCCAACACTACTAGTCTGTTCCCTATCAGATGAGAACAATCTCACCCACCTTCCAACACTACTAGTCTGTTCCCTATCAGATGAGAACAATCTCACCCACCTTCCTACACTACTAGTCTGTTCTCTATTAGATGAGAACAATCTCACCCACCTTCCAACACTACTAGTCTGTTCTCTATCAGATGAGAACAATCTCACCCACCTTCCAACACTACTAGTCTGTTCCCTATCAGATGAGAACAATCTCACCCACCTTCCAACACTACTAGTCTGTTCCCTATCAGATGAGAACAATCTCACCCACCTTCCTACACTACTAGTCTGTTCTCTATCAGATGAGAACAATCTCACCCACCTTCCAACACTACTAGTCTGTTCCCTATCAGATGAGAACAATCTCACCCACCTTCCAACACTACTAGTCTGTTCCCTATCAGATGAGAACAATCTCACCCACCTTCCTACACTACTAGTCTGTTCCCTATCAGATGAGAACAATCTCACCCACCTTCCAACACTACTAGTCTGTTCCCTATCAGATGAGAACAATCTCACCCACCTCCCAACACTACTAGTCTGTTCCCTATCAGATGAGAACAATCTCACCCACCTTCCAACACTACTAGTCTGTTCCCTATCAGATGAGAACAATCTCACCCACCTTCCAACACTACTAGTCTGTTCCCTATCAGATGAGAACAATCTCACCCACCTTCCAACACTACTAGTCTGTTCCCTATCAGATGAGAACAATCTCACCCACCTTCCAACACTACTAGTCTGTTCCCTATCAGATGACCAGCGGGAGAAGTAAACATCGCTGCTACGTGCTTTTTTCTCGCCGTTTTGAGTATTTCAGAGTGTTAGAAAATGACTTGCTGTTGGTTTCCTCTCCTTTCACCTTCAATGTGGATAACGCTCCCACTGACCTGCAACTTGAGCTTATCGGTCTTCAGTCTGATGCAGTGATTGGAGAACTATTCAAAACAATGTCACTGATGAGATTCTATGCATCTCTCGATGAATAAAACTTTGCAAAGATTAGGAGTCATGCTCAGAAGATGTTTGTACTGTTTGGGTCAACCTATGTATGTGTACAGACATGTTCAGTGATGAAATATAACAAGGCACAGATCATCTCTTACTGACTCTCACCTCTCAGCAATCCTGCGCATAGTGACATCAGAAACTATACCTGACTTCATTGCTCTAGTCAATTCCCATGAGAGACTTCACTCCTCACACTGATTGAGTAGTTTAAATGTAATGTTGAGCTCTCTCTCCTTCTTGTGTTTTTGTGCATACCCGTTAACAAGAGTTCTGTCCGTGGTGCTGACTGCACAGTGTACTTTTCCCTCCATGTAGTTCATTGCGTGTTTAATAATGAAAAAGGATCCAAAAGGAGATCATGGATGTGGATGTGTAAATATATCTGTCAACAGATATATTTACACAACCATGATGTAATATGATTCTGGCCCCCAATGGCAAAAATATATTCTATTGTGGCCCTCGATGGAAACGAATTTCCCAGGCCTGATCTAGTGGGTATAATGTTACGCCCCTGCAGAACCATATGGGAGACCCCATGCCTGTGTTTGTGTTTCACATGGTGATGACCATCCCTGTGTGAGTGCCCTTGTCACCACCAGCCCCTATGAAATGGAGAGTCTTTATTTTTTTAGTAGCCAAGCATGAACAGCATAAGTGGCTAACATGCTGCTTTGACACTTTCGGACTGCTTTTTTAATTTCACACTACATTAAGCTTTATACAATGCAGGCTTTCGCAAACAGATTGTGAAATACCCCCCTTCGGTAAACTATCAGGAGAGAAATTCAAACCTTGCATAAAAACCCACTATTTAGAATAATATCATGCAAACTCGTATGGGGTTAAGATTTTTTAAGGAAAATATTTTGATGGATCATTGGTTCAATTTCCTCCTCCGCTGTGAGTTTGGTGGGTTTGATAATAACATTTCTCAGTGATATACACACCAGAGGAGGCTGGTGGGAGGAGTTATAGGAGGACAGGCTCATTGTAATGAATGGACTGATATACCTGGAATGGAGGGAACCTTTATTTAACCTTTATTTAACTAGGCAAGTCAGTTAAGAACAATTTCCTATTTACAATGACGGCCTACCAAAAGGCAAAAGGTGTCCTGCAGGGCCTGGGATTAAAACATGATAAAATAAATACAATATAAATATAGGACATAACACACATCACAACAAGAGAGACACAACACTACATAAAGAGAGACCTAAGCCAACAACATAGCAAGGCACCAACACAACATGGTAGCAACACAACCTAACAACAACATGGTAGCAACACAAAACATGGTACAAACATTATTGGGCACAGTCAACAGCACAAAGGGCAAGAAGGTAGAGACAACAATACATCACACAAAGCAGCCACAACTGTCAGTAAGAGTGTCCATGATTGCGTCTTTGAATGAAGAGATTTAGATAAAACTGTCCAGTTTGAGTGTTTGTTGCAGCTCATTCCAGTCGCTAGCTGCAGCGAACTGAAAAGAGGATCGACCCATGGATGTGTGTGCTTTGGGGACCTTCAACAGAATGTGACTGGCAGAACGGGTGTTGTATGTGGAGGATGAGGGCTGCAGTAGATATCTCAGATAGGGGGGAGTGAACGGGTGTTGTATGTGGAGGATGAGGGCTGCAGTAGATCTCAGATAGGGGGAGTGAGGCCTAAGAGTGATGGGTATTCAGAGATGACCAGTTTACAGAGGAGTATAGAGTGCAGTGATGTGTCCTATAAGGAGCATTGGTGGTAAATCTGATGGCTGAATGGTAAAGAACCTCTAGCCACTCGAAAGGTTTGATGTGTTTGATACCGTTCCGTTGATTCCATTCCAGCCGTTACAATGAGCCTGTTCTCTCATGCTTCCTCCCAGCAGCCTCTAATACTACACATTTCCTGGTTGGTGTGAAGGTTGTGTGAAGGTTATGTGAAGGTTGTATGGATGCTAGAAACACAGCTTGTCAATGCGCCATGTCAGAAGCCTAGTGAACCCTTCACACTCCCTGGGGTAAACATAGAGTGGACACGCTCAATGTGCACTTTGAGAGGTCTGTCATTCATAGGTTAATGTAGACATTGTAGAATGTTTTGAGTCGGAATCAGAGAGAATTCCATAGGTTCTCGAGCTGTAAAGCATTCTACAGTACAGCTTATATGATCACTGCACTGGAATAAGATTCTATTTCTAGCAATGTGATAAATGAATACTACAAATATGTCACAAAGAAATTCCAAAGTTCTAAAGAACAAATCCAACATACATTGGTGCAGCTGAACCTCCATGATGTGTTGTTTATCGTTGAGCTAACAGCACCTGTGATGATACTAACACATAGCTGTCAGCGTTAAGCCACTTCAGAGCTTCATCGATTGAATCAACACACTCTCTGTTCTCACTGTCACTGAGTCAGCATAACACACACATGTACTCACGCAGACACACGCACACACACACACGCACACACGCACACACACACACACACACACACACACACACACACACACACACACACACACACACACACACACACACACACACAGACACAGACACAGACACACACACACGCACACACACGCACACGCACACACGCACGCACACACACACGCGAGCACACACACACACACACATGTACTCACGCAGACACACACACACACACATACGCACACCCATAATATGCACTCACACGCACACACACACAACGCACAAGCACCCAAACACACGCAAACACACACACTCTCCTGGCCTCGTAAGACAGGCTGTGACTCCTCTCTTGGTTGGGGTTCAGGCCAGGTCTCCATGACAACCATGCCAACTCAGCACTGCTCACACTGACTCCTGTATCACCTTCAATCTGAAACTTACACACAGACACACACACACACACACACACACACACAGAAACAGGAACATACACAGGAACATACACAGGAACATACACACACACACACACACACAGACAGGAACTTACACACACTCACAGGAAAATACACCCTCACACACACACACACACACACACACACACACACACACACACACACACACACACACACACACCCATATGACTTAGAAAGACTCTAACCTGTGTATGACCCTTGGGGAGAGTGACTGCACCGCTATGTTGGCGTTGGACATAACCGCACAGGCCCACACACACACCTGATCCTATTCATAACCGCACAGAACCACACACACACACCTGATCCTATTCATAACCACACAGGCCCACACACACACCTGATCCTATTCATAACCACACAGGTCCACACACACACCTGATCCTATTCATAACCACACAGGTCCACACACACACCTGATCCTTTTCATAACCACACAGGCCCACACACACACCTGATCCTATTCATAACCGCACAGGCCCACACACACACCTGATCCTATTCAGCAGGTCTGTGTATCATCAGGTAGCAGTTCTCAGAGAGACAAACAGCCAGCACTAAGTCCCAGCCATGTCCTGCACACACACAAATGCACACTTGAGCACACACACACACACACACACACACACACACACACACACACACACACACACACACACACACACACACACACACACACACACACACACACACACACACGTAGGTCAAAGTTGTGGAAGCTGTGTGTCAAATGATATTGAAAATGCCCTTTACCCTCTCCTCTCCCTTCCCCTCTCTCCTCTCCCTTCCCCTCTATCCTCTCCCCTCCTCTCCCTTTCTCTCCCCTCCTCTCCCTTCCCCTCTCTCCTCTCCCTTCCCCTCTATCCTCTCCCCTCCTCTCCCTTTCTCTCCCCTCCTCTCCCTTCCCCTCTCTCCTCTCCCCTCCTCCCCTCATCTCTCCACCTCCTCCACCTCCTCTACCCTTCTTTCCTCTTATCTCTTATCTACTCTCCCCTCCTCTCCTCTCTGCTCCTCTCCCCCTCCTCTCTCCTTCTCTTCTCCTCCTCCTCCCCTTCTCCTCCTCTCTGCTCCTCTCCTCCTCCTCTCTCCTCCTCTCCTCCTCCTCCCTTCCTCCTCCTCTCCCCTCCTCTCTGCTCCTCTCCTCCTCTCCTCCTCTCCTCCTCTTCTGCTCCTCTCTCCTCCGCCTCCTCTCCCCTCCCCTCCTCTCCTCCTCCCCTGCTCCTCTCCTCCTCTCCTCTCCTCTCCTCTCCCCTCCTCTCCTCCTCCTCTGCTCCTCTCTCCTCCTCTCTCCTCCTACTCCCCTCCTCCTCCTCTCTCCTCCTCTCTCCTCCTCTCCTTCTCCTCCCCTCCTCCTCCTCTCTCCTCCTCTCCTCCTCTCCTCCTCATCTCTCCCCTCCTCTCCTCCTCCTCCTCTCCTCTCCTCCTCTCCTCTCCCCTCCCCTCCTCTCCTCCCTCCTCTCTGCTCCTCTCCTCCTCTCTGCTCCTCCCCTCCTCTCCTCCTCCTCCTCTCTGCTCCTCCTCCTCCTCTCCCCTCCTCTCCTCCTCCTCTGTTCCTCTCCCCTCCTCTCCTGCTCTCTGCTCCTCTCCTCCTCCTCTCTGCTCCTCTCCTCCTCCCCTCCTCTCCTCCTCCTCTCTCCTCCTCCTCTCCTCTCCTCCTCCTCTCTCCTCCTCTGCTCCTCTCTCCTCCTCCTACTCTCCCCTCCTCTCCTCCTCTCCTCTCCACTGGTCCCAAAGCCTGTCATGGCTCTGTTGGTCTGTATTAGTATTGGGACCCAGACCCATCACTGTCAATTACCAACCAATCTCTCTGTGCCAACTAACCAGCCCCAAAGAAAATCAGGCCCCCATCATCAGCCTAAAGGACCCCACGCCAGCACACACACACACACACACACACACACACACACTCTCCATAATAAACAGGAGAAATTAATTAGATTCCTGGGCGAGAGATAGAGAGCATTTATACGTTATTTCATTATGCTTCCCTTGTGTCCAACAGAGAGGAGCGCTGTGTGCGGGTATGTGTGTGTGTGTGTGTGTGAGTGTGTGTGTGTGTGTGTTTCTCTGTGTGCGTGTGTGTCTGTGTGTATGGGTATTTAGTGAGTGTGTGTGTGTGTGTGTGTTTCTGTGTTTCTGTGTGTGTGTGTGTTTCTGTGTGTATGAGTCTTTTGTGAGTCTGTGTCTGACTGTATGTGTGTGTGTGTGTGTGTGTGTGTGTGTGTGTGTGTGTGTGTGTGTGTGTGTGTGTGTGTGATTTTCTTGTGTGTGTTTGTGTGTGTGTGAGGTCTGTGTGTGTGTGTGTGTGTGTGTGTGATTTTCTTGTGTGTGTTTGTGTGTGTGTGTGAGGTCTGTGTGTGTGTGTGTGTGTGTGTGTGTGTGTGTGTGTGTGTGTGTGTGTGTGTGTGTGTGTGTGTGTGTGTGTGTGTGTGTGTGTGTGTGTGTGTGATTTTCTTGTGTGAGGTCTGTGTGTGTGTGTGTGTGTGTGTGTGATTTTCTTGTGTGTGTGTGTGTGATTTTCTTGTGTGTGTGTGTGTGTGTGTGTGTGTGTGATTTTCTTGTGTGAGGTCTGTGTGTGTGTGTGTGTGTGTGTGTGAGGTCTGTGTGTGTGTGTGTGTGTGTGTGTGTGTGTGTGTGTGTGTGTGTGTGTGTGTGTGTGTGTGTGTGTGTGTGTGTGTGTGTGTGTGTGTGTGTGTGTGTGTGAGTGTATGTGTGTGTGTGTGTGTGTGTGTGTGTGTGTGAGTGTGTGTGTGTGTGAGTGTGTGTCTCATCTGAATGACTTGTTAGAACAACTTAGTAAGAAAATCGATACTAAGTAATTCCAACGAGATACTAAGTCATTTGAACTACACTGAACAAAGATATAAACCCAACATGTAAAGTGTTGGTCCCATGTTTCATAAAAGATCCCAGAAATGTTCCATACGCACAAAAAGCTTATTTCTCTCAAATTTTGAGTACAAATTTGTTTACATCCCTTTTAGTGAGCATTTCTCCTCTGCCAAGATAACCCATCCACCTGACAGTTGTGCTGGGGACAATTAAAGGCCACTCTAAAATGTGCAGTTTTGTCACACAACACAATGCCACAGATGTCTCAAGTTTTGAGGGAGCGTGCAATTGGCATGTTGACTGCAGGAACGTCCCCCAGAGCTGTTGCTGGATAAGTTAATGTTCATTTCTCTACCATAAGCCGCCTCCAACATTCCTTTAGAGAATTTGGAAGTACGTCCAACCGGCCTCACAACCGCAGACTGTGTGTAACCACACCAGCCCAGGACCTCCACGTCTGGCTTCTTCACCTGCAGGATCGTCTGAGACCAGTCACCCGGACAGCTGATGAAACTGAGGAGTATTTCTGTCTGTAATAACGCCCTTTTATGGGGAAAAACTCATTCTGACTGGCTGGGCCTGGCTCCCCACAGGACCATCCATGGCTGCGCCCCTGCCAATTCATGTGAAATCCATAGATTAGAGCCTAACTCATTTATTTCAAGTGACTGATGTCCTTATATAAACTGTAACTCTGTAAAATTGTTGCATATTGCATTTATGTTTTTTGTTCAGTATACTTATTATCTCATTTGAATTACTTAATTGTTATTTTGTCTAATTAGGCCTAATTTGTTATGTAGCTTGTTAGAAAGTAGAATGTACACTACATATAGACTATATAGGGTAAGGTAGGCTAAATCATTACAACCAAATAGGCCTAATTGAAAGAATAGTGGTAAAGGAAATCTAAAAAAAATGCAAGGCTGAGCATGACCAGTGCTTGTGGCTGAGTATGCCCAGAGCTTGTGGCTGAGCAGGACCAGAGCTTGTGGCTGAGCATGCCCAGAGCTTGTGGCTGAGTATGCCCAGAGCTTGTGGCTGAGCATGCCCAGAGCTTGTGGCTGAGTATGCCCAGAGCTTGTGGCTGAGCATGCCCACAGGAAAATTGGAGAAGAAGAGAATGCTGACATTTTTTTAAAAAAATCTACTTGAATTACGCTCTGCTCCTCGCTCCACGCTCGCCCGCTTCAATGCTCTGACATTCAAAAGCAGCCCTCCTTTGGGTTATCAAAGAACTGTCAATCAATAATCATATCAATGGATGGAATCAGTGAATGAATGGCTACAGAAATCATTACACGGTCTGACAAGCTGCACAACAAATGAGGCCTAGTTAAATAACATAACAACTAATTCATTCAAGCAAGAAAATAAGTCGTTTGAACAACTTAGTATCTCGTTTGAACGACTTAGTAAAATTTTTTTTTTAAGTAAGTCTTTCAAATTGGATAATTTCAAGTCTACTTTTTTGGGGGACCTTAGGCTTCAGGGCTTCTGTTTTCTAGTGATTTAGTCACGTCACTGAAACTGAAGTCCAAGTCGAGTTCTATGTCCCAAGTGTTTGAGTCCTTTATACTGGAGTCACGAGTCAAATTACGAGTCCCTTGGTAGTGCTAAAATTTGCTGTCCAACCATTTTTAAAGTTAAATTGCGTTTTTGTTGCACATTTGTAAGGCTAAATAGACAATACAGCTATCTAACATTTGTTGTTGTAGCTAGTATGTTGAATTATGCAAAAGAGAGAGATTTTCAAAAGTACAATTCCGAGTCCTGGAATTAAGTACCACAACACGGGTGTGCTCTACTTACATAAGGAGTATGTCTAGATATAAAATAAATGATCACATGAATATTATAAATATCTCAAAAGTACACTTTTTTTTATTGTTTTGAACAATGTACAGTACTCTACAAGTACATCACATTTCCAGCGGGTTCTATTCTAATTGTAAAGTTAGGATTCATTTTAATGAGCAGCACCAACACAGTGAATGGGGAAAATTCAAAGGCAAATCTTCAATATCAATTTCTATATAAAATATCAATTTCTGTATAAAATATACATTTCTGTATAAAATGGGTCATACCTTCAAAAGTACCAGAGAGCCCACTCTGTAAATGTGACATGTTTAAAGAATGTATGTATGAGAAAATATGTCTTAAAATAAACAAAATCAAAAAGTGTACTTTGAGATATTAATGATAATATATTTAATGTTGAATAAATGTACGTTAAAAAAAATGTATTTCAGAATCTAGACAAAATGTATGTTAGAGCATACTTTAAGGAGGATAACGACTCGGTTCACAGATTACAGGAGGCATGTATAGATCACAGGAGGCATGTAAAGATTACAGGAGGCATTTATAGATTACAGGAGGCATTTATAGATTACAGGAGGCATGTATAGATCACAGGAGGCATGTATAGATTACAGGAGGCATGTATAGATTACAGGAGGCATGTAAAGATTACAGGAGGCATGTATAGATTACAGGAGGCTTGTATAGATCACAGGAGGCATGTAAAGATTACAGGAGGCATGTATAGATTACAGGAGGCATGTATAGATTACAGGAGGCATGTACAGATTACAGGAGGCATGTATAGATTACAGGAGGCATGTATAGATTACACGAGGCATGTACAGATTACACGAGGCATGTATAGATTACAGGAGGCATGTATAGATTGCAGGAGGCATGTACAGATTACACGAGGCATGTATAGATTACAGGAGGCATGTATAGATTACAGGAGGCATGTATAGATTACAGGAGGCATGTACAGTTCTAAAAAGGGCCACTTTCATCAGAATTTTCTCAAAAATGGTTTGTGATACATATGTAAAACATCCTTCCTCCCAATGAAGTGTTCTAAGTGAGAATTACCAGAACAATCTGACCTACCCAGAATATTTCCGCACAGTCCTCATGCATATACAGAAGTAAAAGGACTCTATCATTTTACCATATATATGTGTGTATAATGAATATTTTACAGTATTCAGTGCTTGTTGTCATCTCAACAGTGTTCTGCATACACTATATGACTGACTGGCAGCCTTTGACTTTGATCACAGAGAAAAGATCCTTGAACAGTCAAATTAAGGATTGTGCCCCTGGCTGCATTCAAGATGTAAGATTCCCATAGCAAACACAGAAAAAGCACTGTGCCGAATCTCGTCAACGGGGCCGGGACGGCATTTGAGGACGGAGTCAATGTCTGTGCGTTCCAAAATGCACCATGAATGTTGCACACTATAAAGGGCGTAGGGTGCAGTTTGGAACGCACGTTGTGTAAGTGTCATACCAGCATTTCACTGGCTTCTCCTCTCCCGAACCTCAGAGACTCACAGCATCACATTCAGCAGTAGCAACTTCTTACAAATGCCCCAATTGAAGATCGAAGAAGGATTGTATCTTTTTTTTTTTTAATGTAGATATGGTTTTAAATAATGAAGACCAATTCACAGTCAGCTGAGAAATTGTTATTGTTTATGTGAATGTCGGTGTCTGGTTCTCAATCCATTATATATATATATATTCCTGTAGTTATTCTTGTGGCTGTCTGTATCCTAAATGGCAATATAGGGCCAAGGCTCTGGCTAAAAGTATTGCACTACGAAGAGAATGCGAACACTTCTGTGAAGTCTACCGGGAAGACATCTTCCGCATTTAATCCAATGGGTCTCATTCAATCAAATCAAAACTCTCGGGATGAGGCAAAACAATTCCCACCCACCCCACAAAAGATTTATCTTCAAAACTGCCCAAAACAACATTCTCCCTCTCAAACCGAGAGGGCCAAACACCCCGCCACTATGCTCTCCCGATCCCCCGCCATTGTTTTTTACAATCATTATTATTCTACGCTGCAGAGTTTTGTATTACATTAGTTTTCCAGGCTATTGAATTCACCCGAAACAGCAGACATGTTTTAGTGGACCATGAGAAAAGCATTCTGTTTGGGGATGACTCTGTCTGAGGCTGCATTTGAGCCCATGTCAGAAAAACCGACATGAAATTCTCTGAACCACACCGAATGCTCACAGAACGCTCCTAACTCATCCAATTCTAGGATTTGTCCCAAATGGTTCTCTATCAATTCTAGATATATGCATGTAGTTATTCTAGTGACTGTGTGAATCCTTAATTGCAAGGGAATAGGGTACCGTTTTGGGAAACAACCCTATTCAGCTCCTGACACAAATGGAGGAGACACGAAAACAGACCGACACAAACAATTACTGTGACAGATTCTCAGTTAATCTGCTGTCTTTTAGACGTTTGAGTTAATCACATTTTAAACTCCCAGGGTTTGACACTAAGTCAAATTAATTTCTTGCTTTTAGGAACTCTCTGTCAAAGAGTATAACTAATTACCTTTACATATTGAGGAGAGAGGAACATCTCTCTCTCTCTCTCTCTCTCTCTCTCTCTGCCTCTCTCTCTCTATCTGCACTAAAAGGTAATTGTATGGAGCATTCTTCTGTGTCTGCATAAAATAAAACAATCCCAGGCCACAAAACTGGGAGTTGTGCCGTTGAAATGACGTCATTCCAACCCGTTTTTCCCACTGGGATGTCAGGCTTTTAAGTGACACTTTACATGGTCACACAGAAACACATAAGGTTGTTTCCGACCCGTCCCATCAGGTCTGAGGGGACTTCCTTAATCCTGCCTCTCTGAATGGCTGTTTAATCAAGCACTGATTATTAATGCGAGCTTGACAGAGTGATGGCGCGAACACACACACACGTCACACACACTCGTGTCCCTCAGTGTCCCCAAGCAGACAGGTAAACAGAGAGGACGACCTCTGTCATACCAAAGAACCTGTTCACTCCTCTCTGACTCCTCTCTGACTTTCACTAGAATGATGTCATTCTCCTTTTTCTGTCTAACACTTCTTTCGTTCGTCTTTCTCATTTTGTCTCTATCACGCTCTCTTTTCCCTTTTTCTCTATTCAATCCATATCTACTTCTGTTTGTTTTCATCCTCTGTCTCGCTTGCTCCCTCCACTTCTCTGTTTCTCCTCTCTCGTCCTCTTGTCATTCTCAGACATAGGGGAAAAAAAGACAGAAGTAACAGGCAAAAAAAAGGGATGGGGAGGGAGGGAGCAGAGGGGTGAGAGAACGGCGGGGAGGAGAGGGAGGGATGGGGGAGGGATGGGGGAGGGAGGGGGGAGGGAGGGAGGAAGCAGAGGGGTGCATGTCCTCTGGATGCTCCTTCTCTATTTCATGTTTTTTCTTTCTCTGCACTCCTCAACTTGTCTGTCTTTAAATCTCCATGAATTGGTTTCTGGTCCCTGCTTCACTTGGTTTCAGCAGTCTCGTCTCATCTCGTCTCGTCCTGCTGTGGGTTCCGAGGAGCTCACCGCTACTACAAAGGTTCACCTTCTCGAGCCTGGTCACCAGTGTCTCCCAAACAACGGAAGTAAAAATCGACATTTCTCTCTTCCTTTACTTTCTTCACATTTCTCCTCCTTGACTTTTGTCCTCTGAGGGTAGCAGAGACTGGCTGTATAAGTCTGTCAAAACCGCTCTGTAAAATATTAATAACGAACTGTAGAGAACTGTTATCTCATAAAGTTCAATTACAGAGAGAGAGAGTAAATTATACTGGACAGTACAACCCAGAGAAAGAGAGAGAGAGAGGAAGAGAGCGAGAGCGATCCAAAGACTTAAATGATGTCCTGACTTTTATCTCTAATAATTTACTGTCACCCTTAAAAGGCAAAACCCACTGAATAAGGGATGAAACGTTTTCTTGAAGCAAAATGTCAGATTATTATTGTCAGTTAAAGTAATACTGCAGACAAAAAGAGATTATTTCTCTCCCCTAACTTCCCATCTTATGCCACTTTTCTACTAACTAGACCCTCTAGCCTCCTTGTTCCCATCCCCTACACTCTTCCTTACACCCTAGTCCTCTTTACCCTTATCCCCTATGCCCTTGCACCCAAATCCCCATCAACACTCCTAACCTCAGCACTAGTCCTGGCAGTGGAGAAAGGTGAGATAGATACTGAATACAACAGCTTGAATCCGTCAAACAAACTCTCATGTCAGACTTAGACGTTCATCCATGTTTCTCAAACATCACATTTCGAAGTTGTTGCGAAAGTAACATTTCAAAGTGTTTAAGGTTAAGTTTAAGAATGAACTCTGAAAATGTTAAGTTTGGCATTAACTCGAAAATGTTCAGGTAAAGGTTTAGATTTGGGATAGGCTTAAAACAAAAATCTCAAAAACAGTTTTCTATAGTTGGATATTAACTTGCATCCATTGGAATCAGGGGCAGATGTTTATGCCCATCTGCCATCCCTGTCCACAATGCCCATCTGCCATCCCTGTTCACAATGCCCATGTGCCATCCCTGTCCACAATGCCCATCTGCCATCCCTGTCCACAACACCCATCTGCCATCCCTGTCCACAACACCCATCTGCCATCCCTGTCCATAATGCCCATCTGCCATCCCTGTCCACAATGCCCATCTGCCATCCCTGTCCACAACACCCATCTGCCATCCCTGTCCACAACACCCATCTGCCATCCCTGTCCATAATGCCCATCTGCCATCCCTGTCCATAATGCCCATCTGCCATCCCTGTCCACAATGCCCATCTGCCATCCCTGTCCACAATGCCCATCTGCCATCCCTGTCCACAGCACCCATCTGCCATCCCTGTCCATAATGCCCATCTGCCATCCCTGTCCACAATGCCCATCTGCCATCCCTGTCCACAGCACCCATCTGCCATCCCTGTCCACAAAGCCCATCTGCCATCCCTGTCCACAACACCCATCTGCCACCCCTGTCCACAACACCCATCTGCCATCCCTGTCCACAACACCCATCTGCCATCCCTGTCCACAACACCCATCTGCTATCCCTGTCCACAATGCCCATCTGCCATCCCTGTCCACAACACCCATCTGCCACCCCTGTCCATAATGCCCATGTGCCATCCCTGTCCATAATGCCCATCTGCCATCCCTGTCCACAACACCCATCTGCCATCCCTGTCCACAACACCCATCTGCCATCCCTGTCCACAAAGCACAGTATAATTGCACGTATAGTTCAATGGCTTTGAAGTTCATTCTTATATGTTCGATGTTAAAGCTGCTTTTGAAAGCAAAAGTCGAATTGAAAACATTATTGGCATTGTTGTTGCTATATAAATAAATTTGATTTGATTTGATTTGATTTGATTTGAATTCGATTTTCATAAGAGCTAGCTAGGTTAATGGTTTGGTTAGCTAAGCTAACAAGTCTGTTTGTTTGGTTAAGAAGGCAACTACTGTAGCGATCTAGCTGGGTAGTAAACTTGCTAGCTACTTCAATGGATATTGTCACATTTCTACTGGCAAGTGAATACATTTCTAGCGGAAAATATTTGAATTCAAAGAACACAACTTCGTGGAAAGTTAGTTCCACTCTGCTAACAAGTTGTGGAGTACGCCTTCCACATCGTGCACTGTTTCCCAGAAAGCCCCTTGTTGATTATCCCTTATCTCTAACGGGTGACCTGTCTGGATTCCTCAGACGGATTTCCAGTCTCTATTTACCAGTGATAATGACGGAACACTGCTGTATGTCCAACAGTAAGTACCCTGTTCTCTCCGCCAGACCCTGCAGCGGAGAGAAGAGATCATTGAAGATGTTAGCCGTGCTAGCCACGTTAGCCCCGTTAGGTGTGTTCAAGGCGAATTTAACCTTGCTCTCCGCTCCTTCACACACATTCAAAAGTCCCCTCACTGTTCAGAAAGGCTTATCTGGGCTGGAGGCAGGTTGTGTGTGTGTGTGTGTTTGTTTGTTTGTTTGTTTTATGTTTGTGTGTGTGTGTGTGTGTGTGTGTGTGTGTGTGTGTGTGTGTGTGTGTGTGTGTGTGTGTGTGTGTGTGCGAGTGCGAGTTTGAGTGTGTGCGAGGAGTGTGTGTGTGTGTGTGTGTGTGTGTGTGTGGATGGATTTGTGTATATATATATGTATGTGTTACAGAGTCTCCCTCACAATTCAATCCCGGTTTGCAGGTTTTTGTCTGTAGTGATTTATACAGAGCTGCAGCCAGAGTCTGGTTGATGAATGAAACGCTCTAAGGGAGGTGCCGGCACCCTGGAACACTGCGTCTCTCTCTCTCTCTCTCTATATATCTTCTCTCTCTCTCTCTCCACTGTAGTGAGGGGGACGATGGCTATGCTACACGTCTCTCCTGTGAGATTCACCTCTCCATACCTGGACTGGTACACGTCAGACCTCATAGAACACCTCCTTTAGGAATCATTGCAACAGTAGGATTACGACTGTAAAATGACCCCATGAGAACAATGATATAAAGCTCATTTACGGAGGGATATATACTGTAAACTTCCGACTTCAACTGTAAACCTTTCCTTATGCATTTTTGTTTTGATTGCATTCATTGAATCCTTAAGCATAATTATTTTAATTCTTACATCTAGAAGTTTCCGGTTCGCTTGGGAACACTTGGGAACAGTTTTCCCTTTGGGACCAAGGAACAACAGTGTAACCATGCTTTTATTCACACTATATTCACATATGCTTTCTGATCATGGGCGTACTGAACATTAAAGCATCTGCTTTCTCAAACATGATAGCTATTCCCTTTCAAAAGCATCTCCTCCATTTGCAACAATAAGCACACAATGAATTAGTGCTAACATCCTGTAACGTGGTGAGATACATACAGAGTCTGTGTCCCAAATGGCAAACTCTTCCCTTTATAGTACACTACTTTTGACCATAGGGCACACAGAGACTTCCAAATGTGGTTTGTTTTCATGTTTGAATTATTCAAATAAAAATCTGCTGATTTAAAAGTCCGAGCAGCACCGAGCTGAAGAGCTGTTGTCGTTTGCTGCCGCCGTCAAGCAGTGGCAAGATGGAGATCGCTAAACAAGTTCAAAACGACAACACAGACAGGCCTCGGGGTGACCAAGCACAGCACACTGACTGTTGGGTGGTTTTGTGTGTGTGTGTGTGTGTGTGTGTGTGTGTGTGTGTGTGTGTGTGTGTGTGTGTGTGTGTGTGTGTGTGTGTGTGTGTGTGTGTGTGTGTGTGTGTGTGTCAGAGTCGATACTAACGGGAGATAGAGAGAGCAGCAACCAGCCCCAGCAGAGATGAGAAAATGTATCTATTTTCTCTATTTCCCTCTTTCTGTTTTCTCTCTCTCCCTCTTTCTGTTTTCTCTCTCTCCCTCTTTCTACTATCTTTCAGATACAGATGAAACTAAGAGAAAATAAAGGGGGAATAGGCATCTCTCTCTCTCTCTCTATATATATATATATATATATATATATATATATATCCCTCTACACCCATTCTATTCCCTCTCCACCCCTTCTATTCCCTCTCCACCCCTTCTATCCCTCTCCACCCCTTCTATCCCTCTCCACCCCTTCTATTCCCTCTCCACCCCTTCTATCCCTCTCCACCCCTTCTATCCCTCTCCACCCCTTCTATCCCTCTCCACCCCTTCTATCTCTCTCCACCCCTTCTATCCCTCTCCACCCCTTCTATTCCCTCTCCACCCCTTCTATACCCTCTCCACCCCTTCTATCTCTCTCCACCCCTTCTATCCCTCTCCACCCCTTCTATCCCTCTCCACCCCTTCTATACCCTCTCCACCCCTTCTATCTCTCTCCACCCCTTCTATCCCTCTCCACCCCTTCTATCCCTCTCCACCCCTTCCATCCCTCTCCACCCCTTCTATCTCTCTCCACCCATTCTATCCCTCTCCACCCCTTCTATCCCTCTCCACCCCTTCTATCTCTCTCCACCCCTTCTATCTCTCCCCACCCCTTCTATCCCTCTCCACCCCTTCCATCCCTCTCCACCCCTTCTATACCCTCTCCACCCCTTCTATCCCTCTCCACCCCTTCTATCCCTCTCCACCCTTCTATCCCTCTCCACCCCTTCCATCCCTCTCCACCCCTTCTATACCCTCTCCACCCCTTCTATCCCTCTCCACCCCTTCTATCCCTCTCCACCCCTTCTATCCCTCTACACCCCTTCTATACCCTCTCCACCCCTTCTATCCCTCTCCACCCCTTCTATCCCTCTCCACCCCTTCTATCCCTCTCCACCCCTTCTATCCCTCTCCACCCCTTCTATCCCTCCCCACCCCTTCTATCCCTCCCCACCCCTTCTATCCCTCTCCACCCCTTCTATCCCTCTCCACCCCTTCTATCCCTCTCCACCCCTTCTATCTCTCTCCACCCCTTCTATCCCTCTCCACCCCTTCTATCCCTCCCCACCCCTTCTATCCCTCCCCACCCCTTCTATCCCTCTCCACCCCTTCTATCCCTCTCCACCCCTTCTATCCCTCTCCACCCCTTCTATCCCTCTCCACCCCTTCTATCCCTCTCCACCCCTTCTATCCCTCTCCACCCCTTCTATCCCTCTCCACCCCTTCTATCCCTCTCCACCCCTTCTATCCCTCTCCACCCCTTCTATCCCTCTCCACCCCTTCTATCCCTCTCCACCCCTTCTATCCCTCTCCACCCCTGCTATCCCTCTCCACCCCTTCTATCCCTCTCCACCCCTTCTATCCCTCTCCACCCCTTCTATCCCTCTAGATTGATGGAGGAATAAAAGGAGGAGGGAAGCCTCGGAAGGAAAACACTGCTTTGGCACTAAGCCTCCTTATCTGTTTAAAACCAATTCTTGTCAAATCTTACGTTAAGCCGATGAGCGAGAGAAAACAATGAACAATATCATCAGAGAGAGAGAGAGAGAGAGAGAAAGAGAGACATGGAGAAGCCTTGGAAAAGATGAAGGAGATCAGATATAATAATAATATGTGATCACGTCAGCCCAAGATGAGCCAAAGCTGGACAAGCTGTGGGTGTAAATGGTGTAAGTGTTGGTGTACAGTCATACCATGAGACTGGGATTTCTGGCTCAAAGGAAAGTTAAGTCCTCCTTGCTGCATCATCAACTGTGTGAGAATCGAATTTCGGAAGCGATTTCAAAAGTGTTCTAATTCTAGAATGTTCTATTGTTGTATGTATTCCTAACTTCAGTAGAACACTACCATAAAGAACTACTGTAAACACAATCGAAATGGAGAACCTTATATTGAGCATTGTGATTCACTTCAACAGCAACCAGAAAACATTTGGCCCTAAAAGGGTGTGGCGAAACCTGATTGCTTTTATGCTGAAACATCACAAAAAAGCATTTATTTTCCACTTCTAAGACATAGTGTCTGAACAACTTTTGTATATGAGGCTAGTTTGTTTTTCATTTCATGCATCTTGGTTGGACTGCGAAGCGAGAAACGCAGTCTCTGGTTTATATGGATCTATCTCATATGGTACCCGAATCCCTACGTAACGCACAACTTTTCCCCAGCACCCTATTTAGGACGCGGACTCTGTGGTGTGAATAACAGAATGATAGCATTCAGCTCATGGCTTTTGTATTCCCTCGGGCTTTAGACAAAGCATAGCAGGACCTGTACCTTTTCTGTCATGTCTCTAAGGTCTCAATGAGATTTCACAGCTACACTGGGACGGATGGAAATCTGTAGGAACCCTGGGGGGGTGGAGAGGGATAGAAGGGGTGGAGAGGGATAGAAGGGGTGGGGAGGAATAGAAGGGGTGGAGAGGGATAGAAGGGGTGGAGAGGGATAGCAGGGGTGGAGAGGGATAGAAGGGGTGGAGAGGGATAGCAGGGGTGGAGAGGGATAGAAGGGGTGGAGAGGGATAGAAGGGGTGGAGAGGGATAGAAGGGGTGGGGAGGGATAGCAGGGGTGGAGAGGGATAGAAGGGGTGGAGAGGGATAGCAGGGGTGGAGAGGGATAGAAGGGGTGGAGAGGGATAGAAGGGGTGGAGAGGGATAGAAGGGGTGGAGAGGGATAGAAGGGGTGGAGAGAGATAGAAGGGGTGGAGAGGGATAGAAGGGGTGGAGAGGGATAGAAGGGGTGGAGAGGGATAGAAGGGGTGGGGAAGGATAGAAGGGGTGGAGAGGGATAGAAGGGGTGGAGAGGGATAGAAGGGGGTGGAGAGGGATAGAAGGGGTGGAGAGGGATAGAAGGGGTGGAGAGGGATGGAAGGGGTGGAGAGGGATAGAAGGGGTGGAGAGGGATAGAAGGGGTGGAGAGGGATGGAAGGGGTGGAGAGGGATAGAAGGGGTGGAGAGGGATGGAAGGGGTGGAGAGGGTATAGAAGGGGTGGAGAGGGATAGAAGGGGTGGGGAGGGATAGAAGGGGTGGAGAGGGATAGAAGGGGTGGAGAGGGATAGAAGGGGTGGAGAGGGATAGAAGGGGTGGAGAGGGTATAGAAGGGGTGGAGAGGGATAGAAGGGAATATAAGGGATAGAAAGGGTGTCTTCTACAGTATGTTGTTAGTGTACACTATTAGACATACAGAAGGCTTCTTCAGTATGTTGTTAGTGTACATTATTAGACATGGATCCGGCTAAATAGAGCATCAATGACTCACTTTCTTGTATGGGATAGCAACCAGGTGTCCCTCACACCACGATGGAAGAGGAGCATGACCAAATGAAATAGTATTCATTTTTTTATGCAGTGCTAGATCAAATGTAGACGTAACAATTCAGCTGTGAATGAATTCTAAAAATAGACTAAAAACACAAAGTGGAAAAATTTAAATGTAATCAGATATTAAAGCCATTGTGCCACATGAGGACTTAATATGCGTCACACCCTCTACAATAGCACCAGTGTTAGTGATAACTTCCTGCTGTTGTCCGTGTCACCCTCCTTGGACCATTTTCAGGCCTAATGGTCTCTCTCGCTCTCTCTCTGTTTCTCTTTCTCTCCACAGGGAGGAAATGGAACGTTTCTGAAGCACTACGGTCACATGTAATGGAGTACATTAGGACAGCAGCAATTATCATGAACTGTCATTCTGTAATAAGAATTAAATTAGATCCCTCACCCACTGAGTAGAGAGATGGAGACACAGAGAGAGGGCGAGAGAAGGGTATGGAAAGAGAAAGTGGAGGGGATAGAGGGGGTAGGGAGAGGGAAGAGGGAGAGGGAGAGTGGAGGGGAGAGAAGGAGAGGGAGCGAGATGGAGAGGGTGAGAGAGAGAGAGAGAGGGAGAGAGGGAGCGAGAGAGAGAGACAGAGAGGGAGCGAGAGAGAAAGAGAGAGAGAGAGAGAGAGAGAGAGAGATAGATAGAGAGAGATAGAGAGAGAGAGAGCGAGAGAGGGAGGGAGCGAGAGAGAGAGACAGAGAGGGGAGCGAGAGAGAAAGAGAGAGAGAGAGAGAGAGAGAGAGAGAGAGAGAGAGGGAGCGAGAGAGAGAGAGAGAGAGAGAGAGAGAGAGAGAGAGAGAGGGGGAGCGGGAGAGAGAGAGAGAGAGAGGGAGAGTGGAGGGAGAGAGGGAAAGGGAGCGAGATGGAGCGGGTGAGAGAGAGAGAGATGGAGGGAGCGAGAGAGAAAGAGAGAGAGAGAGAGAGAGAGAGA
>NW_021823189.1:0-52679 GCF_901001165.1 Salmo trutta
GGCTGGAGGACCAGACATACCGTCTATGTGGACTACAGGCTGGAGGACCAGACATACCGTCTATGTGGACTACAGGGCTGGAGGACCAGACATACCGTCTATGTGTGGACTACAGGGCTGGAGGACCAGACATACCGTCTATGTGTGGACTACAGGGCTGGAGGACCAGACATACCGTCTATGTGTGGACTACAGGGCTGGAGGACCAGACATACCGTCTATGTGTGGACTACAGGGCTCCAGGACCAGACATACCGTCTATGTGTGGACTACAGGGCTGGAGGACCAGACATACCGTCCATGTGTGGACTACAGGGCTCCAGGACCAGACATACCGTCTATGTGTGGACTACAGGGCTCCAGGACCAGACATACCGTCTATGTGTGGACTACAGGGCTGGAGGACCAGACATACCGTCTATGTGTGGACTACAGGGCTGGAGGACCAGACATACCGTCTATGTGTGGACTACAGGGCTGGAGGACCAGACATACCGTCTATGTGTGGACTACAGGGCACTAAATGAGCCTACTGTTAAGGATGCATATCCACTTCCTCATATCCAAGACACTCCAGATACCCTGTCGACGGCCAAATGGTTTAGCACTTTGGACTCCCAGGGCCTGTAAGGCGGCCGCTTTCTGCAGCAGCAAGGACCTCTGAGGGGAATGTGATGCCTTTTGGGCTCTGCAACGCACAAGCGACGTTTCAACGTCTAATGGACAACGTCCTGGCCAGAATGCAATGGGGGGACCTGCCTAGTATATCTAGATGACATCATGTTTCTCTCCCGCGTTCGATCGGCTACGCCAAGCCAACCTGAAATTGAAACCCTCCAAGTGCTGTCTCTTCCGCTGACATGTGGCCTACATTGGACACATCGTTTCCAAACACGGCATCCCCACAGATTCCCAGAAAATTCGGAAAGTTCATGAATGGCCCCAGCCTAATAGATTTGTATTTCGCTGCTGTAGCTAAACACCTTCATGAGCTTACAAAAGAAGCATGCTCATTTCCGGTGGACACCAGAGTGCCAGGAGGCATTCTGGGATAGGCGCCTCGTCAACGGCACAGTTGTAAATCACGCAGCGCCTTGTGTCAAGATCACAGATTTTAGAGAAACAACAAACGTCGGTACATAGAAGTGTCTTATATCGGCTGAAAGCTTAAATTCTTGTTAAAACCTGTTGGGGCTAGGGGGCAGTATTGAGAATTTTGGAAAAAAGATGTGCCCATTTTTAACTGCCTCCTACACCAACTCAGAAGCTAGAATATGCATATTATTGTTCAGGTTTGGATAGAAAACACCCTAAAGTTTCTAAAACTGTTTGAATGGTGTCTGTGAGTATAACAGAACTCCTATGGCAGGCAAAAATCTGAGAAGGTTTCATGCAGGAAGTGGCCTGTCTGACAAGGAGTCGTTCTTCTTGCCTCTGTTTATTGAAGAGTAAGGATCTTAGCTGTAACGTGACAATTCCTAGGGCTCCAATAGGCTCTCAGAACCCGGGAAAAACCTGAACGATGACGAGGCAGCCTCAGGCTGAAACACATTATCGCCTTTTCCAAGTGTCCCATTAAGTGACAATAGAACTAGGCGCGTGCGCGATTCGCCCCCGTGGAGTATTTTCATTCGGCTGTTTAGCTTATTGCAGATTCCCGGTCGGAATATTATCGCTTTTCTACGAGATAAATTGCATAAAAATTGATTTTAAACAGCGGTTGACATGCTTCGAAGTACGGTAATGGAATATTTAGAATTTTTTTGTCACGTTCTGCGCCATGCGCACGACCGTGATTTAGCATTCTGATAGTGTCTAGAACGCAAGAACAAAACGTCGCTGATGGAACATAACGATGGATTATTTGGGACCAAACCTACATTTGTTATTGAAGTAGAAGTCCTGGGAGTGCATTCTGACGAAGAACAGGAAAGGTAAGACCATTTTTCTTATAGGAAATATGATTTTGGTGAAGGCTAATCTTGCCGGGTGTCTAAATAGCTAGCCCGTGAGTGGCTGGGCTATGTACTTAGAAATATTGCAAAATGTGCTTCATCCGAAAAGCTATTTTAAAATCGGACATATCGAGTGCATAGAGGAGTTCTGTATCTATAATTATTAAAAATATTGTTATGCTTTTTGTGAACGTTTATCGTGAGTAATTTAGTAAATTCACCGGAAGTTTGCGGGGGGTATGCTTTTTCTGAACGTCACATGCTAATGTAAAAAGCTGGTTTTTGATATCAATATGAAACTTGATTGACACGACATGCATGTATTGTATAACATAATGTCCTAGGTGTGTCATCTGATGAAGATCATAAAAGGTTAGTGCTGCATTTAGCTGTGGTTGTGGTGTTGTATGGTGACATTATATGCTAGCTTGAAAAAATGGGTGTCTGAATTATTCTGGCTGGGCACTCTCCTGACATAATCTAATGTTTTGCTTTCGTTGTTAAAGCCTTTTGAAATCGGACAGTGTGGTTAGATTAAACGAGAGTCTTTCTTTAAATAGCTGTAAAATAGTCATATGTTTGAGAAATTGAAGTAATAGTATTTCAAACGTTTCAAAAATCGCGCCACTGGATTCAAGTGGCTGTTACGTAGGTGGGACGAATTCGTCCCACCTGCGCCAGAGAGGTTAATATAATTGCACTGTCCAATTTACAGTAGCTATTACTGCGAATAAAATGCCATGCTATTGTTTGAGGAGAGCTCCTAACAAAACACTTTTTTCACCGCGATAGGTTTTATAAATTCTCCTCTGAAAGTGAAAATGTGTCCTTACATTCTGAAAAATTTGCTCTGATTTATCATCCAAAGGGTCACAGTGATAACATGAGTGTCGTTCTGATTAGGATAAAATCCTTTTCATATCCTAAAAAGGTCCATATAGCAATGCACAATCGATTTGTATTTCCACTCGTTCAATTTGCAAAGAAAGGAATCTGTGAAAATCTAACCCTAAACGTTGTTTCAACCAGTCAAATCACGTTCGTATGTATTCCTCAGAGATCCTAGAACGTAACCAGACTTCACTATATCATTAGGGGTGTAGTATATCCTATAGGACACCTTCACGGCACGCCGATGACGCGGGCGGTCTTTACCTTGATCGACTCTAACTTTGTAAATAAGCACCAATCGGTGTCAAACAAAGCTAGCTAGATAGCCAATGAGCTGGGCTTCACGGGAGTAACCGGTAAACCCTGTATCTGTCGCAAAATGGAGCTACTAACCTTGTACGACAACATGCCTTTTCCTTTTGGACAGAAATTATAAGGATATCAGAGTTATAAAGTTATGAAACTGGTTGTTTTGCAAATGTTGAGCTTATAATATGGCTACTAATACTGGAAAAGCTAAATCAAAGTCCAAGTATACAGATTTGATGATATTCTTGCAGAGAAATGTAATATGAAAGCAAATGTCTCCTTTATGATTTGCCCAATGTACCTGGGTGACTCACACGAAATGTCATGTAGTTCACTCAGTGATGTAATGGGCCGTTCACACTACCCTCTGTAGCGCCTTACGGTCAGATGCCGAGCAGTTGCCATACCAGGCGGTGATGCAACTGGTCAGGATGCTCTCGATGGTGCAGCTGTAGAACCTTTTGAGGATCTGGGGACCCATGCCAAATCTTTTCAGTCTCCTGAGGGAAAAAAATTGTTTTGTCGTGCCCTCTTCACGACTGTCTTAGTATGTTTGGACCATGATAGTTCGTTGCTGATGTGGACACCAAGGAACTTGAAAACTCTCGACCCGCTCCACTACAGCCCCATCGATGTTAATGGGGGCTTGTTCGGACCGCCTTTTCCTGTAGTCTACGATCAGTTAGCCGTCTGAAACTTTGCACATACACTGCTGCCATCTTGGAATTACAACCATAGTGGTGGCTAGAACTGGGAGCTTTCTGATGCATTTCAAAGATGGTGGTAGAAAAAAAATGGTTGTTTTTTCTTTGTATTTTCTCCTACCAATCTATTGTGTTATATTCTCCTACATTCAATTCATATTTTTCACAAACTTCAAAGTGTTTCCTTTGAAATGGTACCAAGAATATGCATATCCTTGCTTCAGGAGCTGAGCTACAGGCAATTAGATTTGGGTATGTCCATTTTAGGCGAAAAATTGAAAAAAAAGGGGGCTATCCCTAAGAATTTTTAAAGAAGTTACTCACCAAAAAAACAGACCATTCAAATGTTATATTTAGACTATTTTCTCAACCTCACCATCCCCAAATGTGTACAAGGATCAACTCTCCTTACAGCTGAATAGGATTCCAGGTCAACAAGCCAAATGGAGTATGGTTTCACTGATTCCAGGTCAACAGGCCAAATGGAGTATGGTTTCACTGATTCCAGGTCACCATTTAGCTATGTGGACGTTTAGCTCTTAGCTAAAACTATTAGCTATGTGGACGTTAAGCTCTTGGCCTAAACTATTAGCTATGTGGATGTTAAGCTGTTAGCTAAACTATTAGCTATGTGGACGTTTAGCTCTTAGCTAAACTATTAGCTATGTGGATGTTAAGCTGTTAGCTAAACTATTAGCTTTGTGGATGTTAAGCTCTAGCTAAACTAATTAGCTATGTGGATGTTAAGCTCTTATTCTAAACTATTAGCTATGTGGATGTTAAGCTGTTAGCTAAATTATAGCTATGTAGATGTTAAGCTCTTAGCTAAACTATTAGCTATGTGGATGTTAAGCTCTTAGCTAAACTATTAGCTATGTGGATGTTAAGCTCTTAGCTAAACTATTAGCTACGTGGATGTTAGATCTTAGCTAAAACTATTAGCTATGTGGATGTTAAGCGCTTAGCTGAACTATTAGCTATGTGGATGTTAAGCTCTTAGCTAAACTATTAGCTATTATTAGACTTGTAGCCTATTTTTGTTTGTTGGCAAGAAAGTTAATTTTATCTTGGTGGAAATCGCCTTCGCGTTTTGTGTGGATTAAAGATGTCATCACTTTAGTAAATTGGAAAATAAAAAAATACAGTGCTTTCGGAAAGGTATTCAGGCGCTTTTACTTTTTCCACATTTTGTTACGTTACAGCCTTATTCTAAAATTGATTCAATCGTTTTTTCCCCTTATCAATCTACAAACAATACCCCATAATGACAAAGCAAAAAATAGGTTTTTTAGATTTTTTTGCAAATTTATTACAATGAAAAACTATTTACATAAGTATTCAGACCCTTTACTCAGTACTTTGTTGAAGCAGCTTGGCAGCGATTACAGCCTCAAGTCTTCTTGGGTTTGATGCTACAAGCTTGGAACACCTGTATTTGGGGAGTTTCTCCCATTCTTCTCTGCAGATCCTCTCAAGCTCTATCAGGTTGGATGGGGAGCGTCGCTGCACAACTATTTTTAGGTCTCTCCAGAGATGTTCGATCGGATTCAAGTCTGGGCTCTTACTGGGCCACCCAAGTCAATTCAGAGACTTGTCCCGAAGCCACTCCTGCATTGTCTTGGCTGTGTGCGTTAGGGTCGTTGTCCTGTTGGAAGGTGAACCTTCGCCCCAGTCTGAGGTCCTGAGCGCTCTGGAGCAGTTTTCATCAAGGATCTCTCTGTACTTTGCTCCGTTCATCTTTTTCCTCGATCCTGACTAGTCTCCCAGTCCCTGCCGCTGAAAAACATTCCCCACAGCATGATGCTGCCACCACCATGCTTCACCGTAGGGATGGTGCCAGGTTTCCTCCAGACGTGACGCTTGGCATTCAGGCCAAAGAGTTCAATCTTGGTTTCATCAGACCAGAGAATCTTGTTTCTCATGTTCTGAGAAGTCTTTAGGTGCCTTTTGGCAAACTCCAACTTCTGGGTTGTTCATCTACAACAGGAAGTGGTCTCCTGCCCTGACTGAGAACCCACTCACACAGTTCTGGGTTGTTCATCTACAAACAGGAAGTGGTCTCCTGCCTGACTGAGAACCCACTCACACAGTTCTGGGTTGATCATCTACAACAGGAAGTGGTCATCTACAACAGGAAGTGGTCTCCTGCCTGACTGAGAACCCACTCACACAGTTCTGGGTTGTTCATCTACAACAGGAAGTGGTCTCCTGCCTGACTGAGAACCCACTCACACAGTTCTGGGTTGTTCATCTACAACAGGAAGTGGTCTCCTGCCTGAACTGAGAACCCACTCACACAGTTCTGGGGTTGTTCATCTACAACAGGAAGTGGTCTCCTGCCTGACTGAGAACCCACTCACACAGTTCTGGGTTGATCATCTACAACAGGAAGTGGTCATCTACAACAGGAAGTGGTCTCCTGCCTGACTGAGAACCCACTCACACAGTTCTGGGTTGTTCATCTACAACAGGAAGTGGTCTCCTGCCTGACTGAGAACCCACTCACACAGTTCTGGGTTGATCATCTACAACAGGAAGTGGTCATCTACAACAGGAAAGTGGTCTCCTGCCTGACTGAGAACCCACTCACACAGTTCTGGGTTGGTCATCTACAACAGGAAGTGGTCTCCTGCCTGACTGAGAACCCACTCACACAGTTCTGGGTTGTTCATCTACAACAGGAAGTGGTCTCCTGCCTGACTGAGAACCCACTCACAACAGTTCTGGGTTGTTCATGCTACAACAGGAAGTGGTCTCCTGCCTGACTGAGAACCCACTCACACAGTTTCTGGGTTGTTCATCTACACCAGGAAGTGGTCTCCTGCCTGACTGAGAAAGAGCAGTAGATGTTCTGGTGTAGTTTGGCACCACATGTCCATATCAGTCAGGGTTCCTCAACTCTGGATTACTTTTTTTTTAAAGTACAGAACAGTCCTCAATGCTGAGCATGACATCAGTGTCGCACTGTCAAAAACTGTTTCCCAGAATAGACATGCTGTAATTGTTGAAACCTTCACCAGCCACACACCTCTCATTAGGACAATGTGGCTTCCCTGTGGCCTCAAGTTGGTAAGCAGGCATGGTGTTTGCAACGCCAGCATGGTGTGTGCAATGCCCTGGTTCTGTGGGTTTCGATTCCCACGGAGGGCCAGTACAAAAAAAAAATAAAAAAATGCATGAAATTAAATGTTGCTCTGGATAAGAGCGTCTTGTAAAATGTGTGTTTTCTTGTCTACATCCATGTGATTGTTTTTAAAAATATTTATATTAAATATTTTTTAAATATTATTTAAAATGTAACCTCATTTAACTGGTCAAGTCAGTTAGAAGAAGAAATTCTTATTTACAACGACGTCCTCCCCCGTCCAAACCCGGACGACGCTGGGATAATTTGTGCGCCGCCCTATGGAACTCCCATCACAGCCGGATTGGATACAGCCTGGAATAAATCCGTTTATTCCAGTTCAGAATGAAAACGATGACTTCTCTTTTAAGCTCCAAACTAGACCTTCCTTCAACAGTATTTTCTACAGTAAGATGTACAGTCTCCTGATCATTTTTAAACCTCTACCGTTACGATGATGTTGAACTATCAAAAGCCTGTGTGCTGTTATGCATCTGTCTGATCAATATGTTTTGTTCCAGTCCAAATGAACTGTTCAGAAAAGTTAAATGGGGGGAAATAAACATGAATAGCCATTTAAATGGCTATTTCATTTCATTGTTTATTTGTTTTTGTCTTATATTGCATTTGTCTTAGGCATAAGGGCATATGAAATGTACCAATATTTCCCGTGTGTGATCAGTTGGTTAGAGCATGGTGTTTGCAACGCCAGGGTTGTGGGTTCGATTCCCACGGGGGACCAGTACGGGGAAAAAAAAATGTATGAAATGTATGCATTCACTACTGTAAATCGCTCTGGATAAGCAGCGTCGCTAAATTAGCAAAAATATATATATATATATATTTACGTATAGTTGCAGATGTTCCTAAGCCCTTGGGTCCCAGGAAAACAGAGAATTTCTCATTTGGGTTCCAGGCTGAGAAAGTTTTAAGAACCCCTGGTCTAGAACATCGATATGTTCTGAGAACAGGCAGCCATGTTTCTGTGTATGTTTGTGGTGGGACGGTGATGGGAGAGTCTCCTAACCCACAGAACAGGAAGGTTCTGTGCAGGCGTTCCCATTTAAACATGTCTAGGACATTAATATCTTTAGTTCTGAGAACACGGTAACCACATTCTGGGAAAGTTCTATTTGACATTAAGGGAACGGTCTCTTGGAAACAGTCCTACGAAAACGTAATATAATGACCTAATGAGACTCATTAAGGGAATGTTTAAGGGAACATTAAGGGAATGTTCTCTAAAGGTGTGGGAACGTTTGTTGTTAACTGGGTTTGCAGCTGTCAAATGAATGTTAGAGGCATTATTTATTACAGGCTAACTACTGTCTAGCCAGCTACTAACAGGAAGCGACTGGATTGGTCCATCCGCTGGTGAGCGTTTAAACTAAATACACACACACACACACACACACAACACACACACACACACACACCACACACACACACACACACACACACACACACACACACACACACACACACACACACACATACACACACACACACACACACACACACACACACACACACACACACACAAACAAACAGCACGACAGTAACATATCACTTACCAAACTACTGCTTGCTTACTTCTCCTTGCAGGATACCAGATCTTTCTGTGATCCGTCCATCCATCCATCCCCTTTACATATCAATGTTCAATGTCCTACAGACAAAACAAGCACCATCAAAACAAGCAGTCCAGCTGGTCAACTGAAGGACAGTTTGAAAAAGCTTCTCTGACTGTAACAGAATATCTTGTGTGGATATTCAGTGCTTGGCCCTCCTTAGAGAAGACAGATCGTGCTGTCATATCCAGACAAAGACGGGAGAACTGAAGGATTTTATCAGTTTTGTCCCAGATAGGAGGCATTTTCCTGTTGCTACAACGGAGGAAAACCTGTGATTTCCAATCCAGTTTTAATTGGCGACCAAATCCAGAAGTATCAGTCGAAGATGAATACTGCCATTTATACACTTCAATCAATGTACAGTATATAATGGTGTGTATAGACGTATTAATGGTGTGTATAGACAGTATATAGTGGTTGTGTATAGACAGTATATAGTGGTGTGTACAGACAGTATATAATGGTGTGTACTAGACAGTATATAGTGGTGTGTACAGACAGTATATAATGGGTGTATAGACAGTAATTAAGTGTTTGTAGACAGTACATAATGGTGTGTACAACAGTATATAATGGGGTGTATAGACAGTATATAAGTGGTTATATAGGACAGTATATAATGGTGTGTACAGTATATAATGGTGTGTATAGACAGTATATAATGGTGTTACAGACAGTATATAATGGTGTGTACAGACAGTATATAATGGTGTGTATAGACAGTATATAGTGGTGTGTACAGACAGTATATAATGGTGTGTATAGACAGTATATAATGGTGTGTATTAGACAGTACATAATGGTGTGTACAGACAGTATATAATGGTTGTGTATAGACAGTATATAATGGTTATATAGACAGTATATAATGGTGTGTACAGTATATAAGTGGTGTGTATAGACAGTATATAATGGTTGTGTACAGACAGTACTAATGGTGTGTACAGACAGTAATTAATGGTGTGGTGCAGACAGTATGTAATGGTGTGTATAGACAGTATATAACGGTGTGTACAGTATATAATGGTGTGTATAGACAGTATATAATGGTGTGTATAGACAGTATATAATGGTGTGTATAGACGGTATATAATGGTGTGTACAGTATATAATGGTGTGTACAGACAGTATATAATGGTGTGCAGACAGTATATAATGGTGTGTATAAGACAGTAGATAATGGTGTGTACAGACAGTATATAATGGTGTGTACAGACAGTAATAATGGTGTGCACAGACAGTATATAGTGGTGTGTATAGACAGTATATAATGGTGTGTATAGACAGTATATAATGGGTGTACAGACAGTATATAATGGTGTGTATAGACAGTATGTATAGTATATAATGATGTGTATAGACAGTATATAATGGTGTTGTATAGACAGTATATAGATGGTGTGTACAGACAGTATATAATGGTGTGTATAGACAGTATGTATAGTATATAATGATGTGTATAGACAGTATATTAATGGTGTGTAAGACAGTATATAGGCGTATGTGTAATAAACAGTATAATGGTGTGTTTAGACTTGCTGGTAACTCTACTGAACTTATCCTCTGCAGCAGAGGGAACTCTGGGTCTTCCTTTCCTGTGGCGGGGTCCTCATGAGAGCCAGTTTCATCATAGCGCTTGATGGTTTTTGCGACGGCACTTGAAGAAACGTTCAAACTATCTTGAAATGTTCCGTATTGACTGACCTTCATGTCTTAAAGTAATGATGGACTGTCATTCCTCTTTGCTTATTTGAGCTGTTCTTGCCATAATATGGACTTACCCATATTTGGTAAAAGACCATCTTCTGTACATCCCCTACCTTGTCACAACACAACTGCTCACACGCATTAAGGAAAGAAATTCCACAATTTAACTTTTAATAAGGCACACCAGTTAATTCAAATGCATTCCAGGTGACTACCTCATGAAGCTGGTTGAGAGAATGCCAAGAGTGTTGTGGTGGCTAATTTCTGCATTACCAAATGAGGAGAGTTACAAACTTCACACACCAGTCAGAGTTATACTTATAACTACATCTTAATAATTAAGAGCTTTTTGCAAAAGCCCTTTTTGACTTCAATGATGCGCTATCTCTAATGAACCATTGAAAAAGTGATTACACAAAAGTACAAAGATCTTTTATAGCCAAGATACACCCCCTCTCAACGTACATGACGAACCACAGATACATAAAATGGGTCACAAGGTTAAGTTCTGTATGAAATATATCTATAAAACAAAGCAGACAGCAACTGCTGTATCAACAGTGTTCATTGTATAGACCAGTGTCTGGTCCTCCTACTCCAAACTGGATCCGTCTCTCCCTGGTACGGTATAGAACAGACCAGTGTCTGGTCCTCCTACTCCAAACTGGATCCGTCTCTCCCTGGTACGGTATAGAACAGAACCATTAGCTCTAGATACTCCCATCTCAAGTAAAACCCCCTCTTGACTCCACTCCTGGACAAGCTCACTGAGGGGAGTGAGCCTCTAGGTCATACACTATCCCAGGATAAGTGCAACATCAGAGAGGACATACAATGTTCCAGACACTGCCATACACCTTCCCACAATGCCAAAGGAGGGAGTGACATGCGCCCAGACATTGTGGAGACAAGTAATTGGTTCCCCCATTAATCACGCCATCCCTTCACATGGTTTAACAGATACATTCACATATGACAAGTATCTCACATAAGCATATTATGCAAATAAAACATCTTAATTATCTATGTTACCCAACTAATTCTGATTCATCCGCCACAGTGTACAAAGCAGTCACCAAGGCAAGGGTGGCTATTTGTAGAGTCTCAAATATTAAATATTATTTTGGGGGTTACTACATCAATCCATAGGTGTTATTTCATAGTTATATCTCCCTCACTAACTTTAAGCACCAGCTGTCAGAGCAGCTCACAGATCACTGCACCTGTACATAGCCCATCTGTAAACAGCCCACCCAACTACCTCATCCCCATACTGTATTTATTTATTTCTCTTGCTCCTTTGCACCCCACTATCTCTACTTGCACATTCATCTTCTGCACATCTACCATTCCGTGTTTAATTGCTATAATGTAATTACTTCACCACCATGGCCTATTCATTGCCTTATCTTACCTCATTTGCACTCACTGTATATAGACTTTTTGTTTTCTTTTGTTCTACTGTATTATTGATTGTATGTTGTTTTATTCCATGTGTAACTCTGTGTTGTTGTTTGTGTCGAACTGCTTTGCTTTATCTTGGCCAGGTCGCAGTTGTAAATGAGAACTTGTTCTCAACTAGCCTACCTGGTTAAATATAAGGTGAAAAACAATAAAATGAAAAATAGTTGATGTCTTCACTATTATTCTACAATGTAGAAAATAGTACAAATAAAAACCCTTGAATGAGTAGGTGTGTCCAGACTTTAGGCTGGTAGTGTGTGAAGTGGACAGCAGTAGTTATATAGAATACAGTATATGCATATGAAGTAGACAGCAGTAGTTATATAGAATACAGTATATGTATATGAAGTGGACAGCAGTAGTTATATAGAATACAGTATATACATATGAAGTAGACAGCAGTAGTTGTATAGAATACAGTATATACATATGAAGTGGACAGCAGTAGTTATATAGAATACAGTATATACATATGAAGTAGACAGCAGTAGTTATATAGAATACAGTATATACATATGAAGTGGACAGCAGTAGTTATATAGAATACAGTATATACATATGAAGTAGACAGCAGTAGTTGTATAGAATACAGTATATACATATGAAGTAGACAGCAGTAGTTATATAGAATACAGTATATACATATGAAGTGGGTAAAACAGTACGTAAACATCATTAAAGTGACCAGTGTTCAGTGACTATATGTACATAATGCAGAAGTCTGTATAGTTCAGGACAGGGTACTGGGTGGAGGCTAGTAACAGTGACTATAGTTCAGGACAGGGTACTGGGTGGAGGAGGCTAGTAACAGTGACTATAGTTTCAGGACAGGGTACTGGGTGGTAGCTGGCTAGTAACAGTGACTATAGTTCAGGGCAGGGTACTGGGTGGAGGCTGGCTAGTAACAGTGACTAATGTTCAGGGCAGGGGTACTGGGTGGAGGCTAGTAACAGTGACTAAAGTTCAGGACAGGGAACCTGGGTGGAGGCTAGTAACAGTGACTAAAGTTCAGTACAGGGTACTGGGTGGTAGCTGGCTAGTAAACAGTGACTATAGTTCAGGACAGGGTACTGGGTGGTAGCTAGGCTAGTAACAGTGACTAATGTTCAGAGGCAGGGTACTGGGTGGAGGCTAGTAACAGTGACTATAGTTCAGGACAGGGGTACTGGGTGGAGGCTAGTAACAGTGACTATAGTTCAGGGCAGGGTACTGGGTGGAGGCTAGTAACAGTGACTATAGTTCAGGGCAGGGTACTGGGTGGAGGCTAGTAACAGTGACTATAGTTCAGGACAGGGTACTGGGTGGAGGCTAGTAACAGTGACTATAGTTCAGGGCAGGGTACTGGGTGGAGGCTAGTAACAGTGACTATAGTTCAGGACAGGGTACTGGGTGGAGGCTAGTAACAGTGACTATAGTTCAGGGCAGGGTACTGGGTGGAGGCTAGTAACAGTGACTATAGTTCAGGACAGGGTACTGGGTGGAGGCCGGCTAGTAACAGTGACTATAGTTCAGGACAGGGTACTGGGTGGAGGCTAGTAACAGTGACTATAGTTCAGGGCAGGGTACTGGGTGGAGGCTAGTAACAGTGACTATAGTTCAGGGCAGGGTACTGGGTGGAGGCTAGTAACAGTGACTAAAGTTCATGGCAGGGTACTGGGTGGAGGCTAGTAACAGTGACTATAGTTCAGGGCAGGGTACTGGGTGGAGGCTAGTAACAGTGACTATAGTTCAGGACAGGGTACTGAGTGGAGGCTAGTAACAGTGACTATAGTTCAGGGCAGGGTACTGGGTGGAGGCTAGTAACAGTGACTATAGTTCAGGACAGGGTACTGGGTGGAGGCTAGTAACAGTGACTATAGTTCAGGACAGGGTACTGGGTGGAGGCTAGTAACAGTGACTATAGTTCAGGGCAGGGTACTGGGTGGTAGCCGGCTAGTAACAGTGACTATAGTTCAGGGCAGGGTACTGGGTGGTAGCCGGCTAGTAACAGTGACTATAGTTCAGGGCAGGGTACTGGGTGGAGGCTAGTAACAGTGACTATATTTCAGGGCAGGGTACTGGGTGGTAGCCGGCTAGTAACAGTGACTATAGTTCAGGGCAAGGTACTGGGTGGAGGCTAGTAACAGTGACTATAGTTCAGGGCAGGGTACTGGGTGGAGGCTAGTAACAGTGACTATAGTTCAGGACAGGGTACTGGGTGGAGGCTAGTAACAGTGACTATAGTTCAGGACAGGGTACTGGGTGGAGGCTAGTAACAGTGACTATAGTTCAGGACAGGGGTACTGGGTGGAGGCTAGTAACAGTGACTATAGTTCAGGGCAGGGTACTGGGTGGTAGCCGGCTAGTAACAGTGACTATAGTTCAGGGCAGGGTACTGGGTGGAGGCTAGTAACAGTGACTATAGTTCAGGGCAGGGTACTGGGTGGTAGCCGGCTAGTAACAGTGACTATAGTTCAGGGCAGGGTACTGGGTGGAGGCTAGTAACAGTGACTAAAGTTCAGGGCAGGGTACTGGGTGGTAGCCGGCTAGTAACAGTGACTAAAGTTCAGGACAGGGTACTGGGTGGTAGCCGGCTAGTAACAGTGACTAAAGTTCAGGACAGGGTACTGGGTGGTAGCTGGCTAGTAACAGTGACTAAAGTTCAGGACAGGGTACTGGGTGGAGGCTAGTAACAGTGACTAAAGTGCAGGGCAGGGTACTGGGTGGTAGCCGGCTAGTAACAGTGACTAAAGTTCAGGACAGGGTACTGGGTGGTAGCTGGCTAGTAACAGTGACTAAAGTTCATGGCAGGGTACTGGGTGGAGGCTAGTAACAGTGACTAAAGTTCAGGACAGGGTACTGGGTGGAGGCTAGTAACAGTGACTAAAGTTCAGGACAGGGTACTGGGTGGAGGCTAGTAACAGTGACTATAGTTCAGGGCAGGGTACTGGGTGGAGGCTAGTAACAGTGACTATAGTTCAGGGCAGGGTACTGGGTGGAGGCTAGTAACAGTGACTATAGTTCAGGGCAGGGTACTGGGTGGTAGCTGGCTAGTAACAGTGACTAAAGTTCATGGCAGGGTACTGGGTGGAGGCCGGCTAGTAACAGTGACTAAAGTTCAGGGCAGGGTACTGGGTGGAGGCTAGTAACAGTGACTAAAGTTCAGGGCAGGGTACTGGGTGGAGGCTAGTAACAGTGACTAAAGTTCAGGGCAGGGTACTGGGTGGAGGCTAGTAACAGTCACTAAGGTTCAGGGCAGGGTACTGGGTGGAGGCCGGCTAGTAACAGTGACTATAGTTCAGGACAGGGTACTGGGTGGAGGCTAGTAACAGTGACTAAAGTGCAGGGCAGGGTACTGGGTGGAGGCTAGTAACAGTGACTAAAGTTCAGGACAGGGTACTGGGTGGAGGCTAGTAACAGTGACTATAGTTCAGGACAGGGTACTGGGTGGTAGCCGGCTAGTAACAGTGACTAAAGTTCAGGACAGGGTACTGGGTGGAGGCCGGCTAGTAACAGTGACTAAGTTCAGGACAGGGTACTGGGTGGTAGCCGGCTAGTAACAGTGACTAAAGTTCAGGACAGGGTACTGGGTGGAGGCTAGTAACAGTGACTAAAGTGCAGGGCAGGGTACTGGGTGGAGGCTAGTAACAGTGACTAAAGTTCAGGACAGGGTACTGGGTGGAGGCTAGTAACAGTGACTATAGTTCAGGACAGGGTACTGGGTGGTAGCCGGCTAGTAACAGTGACTAAAGTTCAGGACAGGGTACTGGGTGGAGGCCGGCTAGTAACAGTGACTAAAGTTCAGGACAGGGTACTGGGTGGTAGCCGGCTAGTAACAGTGACTAAAGTTCAGGACAGGGTACTGGGTGGTAGCCGGCTAGTAACAGTGACTAAGTTCAGGGCAGGGTACTTGGTGGAGGCCGGCTAGGGATGGCTAGTTAACAGTCTGATGGCCTGGAGATACACTGAAAAACAGCTTCTCAGCTTCTCTCGGTCCCAGCTTTGATGCACATGTACTGACCTCGCCTTCTGGAAGGTAGCTGGCTGAACAGGCTGAGGCTCGGGCCCTCAGTGATCTGGAAGGTAGCGGGCTGAACAGGCTGAGGCTCGGGTGGCTGACGTCCCTGGTGATCTTCTGGAATGTAGCGGGCTGAACAGGGCGTGGTTCGGGCCCTCAGTGATCTGGAAGGTAGCAGGCTGAACAGGCTGTGGCTCGGGTGGCTGAGGTCCTCTGTGATCTTCTGGAAGGTAGCAGGCTGAACAGGGCGTGGCTCGGGAGGCTGACGTCCCTGGTGATTTTCTGGAAGGTGGCGGGCTGAACAGGGCGTGGCTCGGGTGGCTGAGGTCCTTGATGATCTTCTGGAAGGTAGCAGGCTGAACAGGGCGTGGCTCGGGTGGCTGAGGTCCTCGGTGATCTGGAAGGTAGCAGGCTGAACAGGGCGTGGCTCGGGTAGCTGAGGTCCTCGGTGACCTGGAAGGTAGCAGGCTGAACAGGGCGTGGCTCGGGCCCTCAGTGATCTGGAAGGTAGCGGGCTGAACAGGGCGTGGCTCGGGTGGCTGAGGCCCTGGTGATCTTGTTGGCCTTCCTGTGACACCAGGTGCTGTAGATGTCCTGGAGGGCGATGTGACTATCCTGTCACATTGCATAACGTGTGACCTCCAGTCAGACTCCAGTATTAGAGCTGTTATCAGGCGAAGACTAGGAGGAAAGAGCTGTTATCAGGAACCTCTGAGGGGATCTTATCTAAGAAATGTACCGTGAGCAGACAACCCTGAACCCGTAACCAGGTGTTTTAGTCCACAGCACCACCAAAGCCCCTCCCTAGCTATCAGAGAGACAACCCTTAACCCTTGGACAGGTGTTTAGTCCCCCCCCCCCACCCCCCACCCTAGCTATCGGAGAGACAACCCTTAACCCTTGGACAGGTGTTTTAGAGGCTCCCACCTGGACAAGAGGCTCCCCACTGCCCTCTCCCACCTGGAGAAGAGGCTCCCCACTGCCCTCTCCCACCTGGACAAGAGGCTCCCTCCTCACTGCCCTCTCCCACCTGGACAAGAGGCTCCCCCACTGCCCTCTCCCACCTGGACAAGAGGCTCCCCACTGCACTCTCCCACCTGGACAAGAGGCTCCCCACTGCCCTCCCCCACCTGGACAAGAGGCTCCCTCCCCACTGCCCTCTCCCACCTGGACAAGAGGCTCCCCACTGCCCTCTCCCACCTGGACAAGAGGCTCCCCACTGCCCTCTCCCACCTGACAAGAGGCTCCCCACTGCCCTCTCCCACCTGGACAAGAGGCTCCCTCCCCACTACCCTCTCCCACCTGGACAAGAGGCTCCCTCCCCACTCCCCACTGCCCTCTCCCACCTGGACAAGAGGATCCCCACTGCCCTCTCCCACCTGGACAAGAGGCTCCCCCACTGCCCTCTCCCACCTGGACAAGAGGCTCCCCACTGCCCTCTCCCACCTGGACAAGAGGCTCCCCCACTGCCCTCTCCCACCTGGACAAGAGGCTCCCCACTGCCCTCTCCCACCTGGACAAGAGGCTCGCTCCCCACTGCCCTCTCCCACCAGGACAAGAGGCTCCCTCCCCACTGCCCTCTCCCACCTGGACAAGAGGCTCGCTCCCCACTGCCCTCTCCCACCAGGACAAGAGGCTCCCTCCCCACTGCCCTCTCCCACCTGGACAAGAGGCTCCCCCACTGCCCTCTCCCACCTGGACAAGAGGCTCCCCACTGCACTCTCCCACCTGGACAAGAGGCTCCCCACTGCCCTCCCCCACCTGGACAAGAGGCTCCCTTCCCACTGCCCTCTCCCACCTGGACAAGAGGCTCCCTCCCCACTACCCTCTCCCACCTGGACAAGAGGCTCCCTCCCCACTGCCCTCTCCCACCTGGACAAGAGGCTCCCTCCCCACTGCCCTCTCCCACCTGGACAAAAGGGGAAATAACTATGTGAGAACGCTGTTCATACACTACAGCTCAGTGCTCATCACCATAGAGCCCTCAAAGCTAATCACCATAGAGCCCTCAAAGCCTCAGACCCATGAGGCGACGCACAATTGGCCCAGCGTCGTCCGGATTCAGGGAGGATGTACCGGCCGGACAAAGACAGCTCCACATTGATCTGGTACTTCCTGTATATAGCTCCACATTGATCTGGTACTTCCTGTATATAGCTCCACATTGATCTGGTACTCCCTGTATATAGCTCCACATTGATCTGGTACTTCCTGTATATAGCTCCACATTGATCTGGTACTGGTACTCCCTGTATATAGCTCCACATTGATCTGGTACTGGTACTTCCTGTATATACATTGATCTGGTACTTCCTGTATATAGCTCCACATTGATCTGGTACTTCCTGTATATAGCTCCACATTGATCTGGTACTTCCTGTATATAGCTCCACATTGATCTGGTACTTCCTGTATATAGCTCCACATTGATCTGGTACTTCCTGTATATGTAGCTCCACATTGATCTGGTACTTCCTGTATATGTAGCTCCACATTGATATGGTACTTCCTGTATATGTAGCTCCACATTGATCTGGTACTGGTACTTCCTGTATATAGCTCCACATTGATCTGGTACTGGTTCTTCCTGTATATAGCTCCACATTGATCTGGTACTTCCTGTATATGTAGCTCCACATTGATCTGGTACTTCCTGTATATGTAGCTCCACATTGATCTGGTACTGGTACTTCCTGTATATAGCTCCACATTGATCTGGTACTCCCTGTATATAGCTCCACATTGATCTGGTACTTCCTGTATATAGCTCCACATTGATCTGGTACTTCCTGTATATAGCTCCACATTGATCTGGTACTCCCTGTATATAGCTCCACATTGATCTGGTACTTCCTGTATATAGCTCCACATTGATCTGGTACTCCCTGTATATGTAGCTCCACATTGATCTGGTACTGGTACTTCCTGTATATACATTGATCTGGTACTTCCTGTATATAGCTCCACATTGATCTGGTACTCCCTGTATATAGCTCCACATTGATCTGGTACTTCCTGTATATAGCTCCACATTGATCTGGTACTTCCTGTATATAGCTCCACATTGATCTGGTACTTCCTGTATATAGCTCCACATTGATCTGGTACTTCCTGTATATAGCTCCACATTGATCTGGTACTCCCTGTATATAGCTCCACATTGATCTGGTACTTCCTGTATATAGCTCCACATTGATCTGGTACTTCCTGTATATAGCTCCACATTGATCTGGTACTCCCTGTATATAGCTCCACATTGATCTGGTACTTCCTGTATATAGCTCCACATTGATCTGGTACTTCCTGTATATAGCTCCACATTGATCTGGTACTGGTACTTCCTGTATATAGCTCCACATTGATCTGGTACTCCCTGTATATAGCTCCACATTGATCTGGTACTTCCTGTATATAGCTCCACATTGATCTGGTACTTCCTGTATATAGCTCCACATTGATCTGGTACTCCCTGTATATAGCTCCACATTGATCTGGTACTTCCTGTATATAGCTCCACATTGATCTGGTACTTCCTGTATATAGCTCCACATTGATCTGGTACTTCCTGTATATAGCTCCACATTGATCTGGTACTTCCTGTATATAGCTCCACATTGATCTGGTACTGGTACTTCCTGTATATAGCTCCACATTGATCTGGTACTGGTACTCCCTGTATATAGCTCCACATTGATCTGGTACTGGTACTTCCTGTATATAGCTCCACATTGATCTGGTACTTCCTGTATATAGCTCCACATTGATCTGGTACTTCCTGTATATAGCTCCACATTGATCTGGTACTGGTACTTCCTGTATATAGCTCCACATTGATCTGGTACTTCCTGTATATAGCTCCACATTGATCTGGTACTGGTACTCCCTGTATATAGCTCCACATTGATCTGGTACTGGTACTTCCTGTATATAGCTCCACATTGATCTGGTACTTCCTGTATATAGCTCCACAGTGATCTGGTACTTCCTGTATATAGCTCCACATTGATCTGGTACTCCCTGTATATAGCTCCACATTGATCTGGTACTGGTACTCCCTGTATATAGCTCCACATTGATCTGGTACTGGTACTTCCTGTATATAGCTCCACATTGATCTGGTACTTCCTGTATATAGCTCCACATTGATCTGGTACTTCCTGTATATGGCTCCATTACAGTGTATTTAATATTATTCCTCGTGTTACATTATTTAATGTTTTAACTCTGCATCGTTGAGAAGGGCTCGTAACCAATCATTACATTGGGGACACTGTCCTGTGTAGGGTGCTGTCTTTCAGATGGGACGTTAAACAGGTGTCCTGACTCTCTGAGGTCATTAAAGATCCCATGGTGCTTATCGTGAGAGTAGGGGTGTTAACCCCGGTGTCCTGGCTAAATTCCCAATCTGGCCCTCATACCATCACAGCCACCTAATCATCCCCAGCTTCCGATTGGCTCATTCATTCCCCCTCCTCTCCCCTGTAACTATTCCCCAGGTCGTTGCTGTAAATGAGAATGTGTTCTCAGTCAACTTACCTGGTTAAATAACGGTAAAATAAAAATAAAATAAAAAACATGTTAAAGTCTATAACAGTAGGTATTCGGCACACGTGACATAAAACTTGATTTAGAGTTTTGAAGAAGAGGATATTTTCCAGAAGGCCTCTTGTAAGACCCAGGTGGTGGCGCCACCGTGTGGACAGCAGGTGTAAACGCAGCAGCAGCGTAGCAACATGAACACTCTCCTTTCCTCCTCACTACTCCGTCACCAGAGACGCCACATGGACATTATACATGGCTGCCTGCAGACGACACAAACAGACAAAGATGGCCGTCAAGACCAACATAATAAAATAATACCCTCTAGCTTAGGGTCAGGGGTCAGGAGAAACAGACAGGTTTCAGCTGGGTCAGGAGAAACAGACAGGTTTCAGCTGGGTCAGGAGAAACAGACAGGTTTCAGCTGGGTCAGGAGAAACAGACAGGTTTCAGCTGGGTCAGGAGAAACAGACAGGTTTCAGCTGGGTCAGGAGAAACAGACAGGTATCAGCTGGGTCAGGAGAAACAGACAGGTCTCAGCTGGGTCAGGAGAAACAGACAGGTATCAGCTGGGTCAGGAGAAACAGACAGGTCTCAGCTGGGTCAGGAGAAACAGACAGGTCTCAGCTGGGTCAGGAGAAACAGTAGTAGGTCTGAGATCAGATCAAGAGAGGAGCAACTCTGAGCTAAAACAGACCGAGTCGAGTACCTTGAATCCAATGATGAAAAGGCTGAAGGTGTCCAGGACATTCAGACAGACCTCCAGCAGGGACTGACTGGACACTTCTGCATCAGAGGGGTACAGACAGAATACCCCGAGTACCCTGCAGAACAGACACACTACCCCGAGTACCCTGCAGAACAGACACACTGCCCCGAGTACGCTGCAGAACAGACACACTGCCCCGAGTACCCTGCAGAACGGACACACTACCCCGAGTACCCTGCAGAACAGACACACTACCCCGAGTACGCTGCAGAGCAGACAGACTACCCCGAGTACCCTGCAGAACAGACACACTACCCCGAGTACGCTGCAGAACAGACAGACCACCCCGAGTACGCTGCAGAACAGACAGACTACCCCGAGTACGCTGCAGAACAGACACACTACCCCGAGTACCCTGCAGAACAGACACACTACCCCCGAGTACCCTGCAGAACAGACACACTACCCCGAGTACGCTGCAGAACAGACAGACCACCCCGAGTACCCTGCAGAACAGACACACTACCCCGAGTACGCTGCAGAACAGACACACTACCCCGAGTACGCTGCAGAACAGACACACTACCCGAGTACGCTGCAGAACAGACACACTACCCGAGTACGCTGCAGAACAGACACACTACCCCGAGTACGCTGCAGAACAGACACACTACCCCGAGTACGCTGCAGAACAGACAGAATATCCCGAGTACGCTGCAGAACAGACACACTACCCCGAGTACGCTGCAGAACAGACACACTACCCCGAGTATGCTGCAGAACAGACACACTACCCCGAGTACCCTGCAGAACAGACAGACTACCCCCGAGTACCCTGCAGAACAGACACACTACCCCGAGTACGCTGCAGAACTGACACACTACCCTGAGTACGCTGCAGAACAGAAACACTACCCCGAGTACCCTGCAGAACAGACAGACTACCCGAGTACCCTGCAGAACAGACACACTACCCCGAGTACGCTGCAGAACAGACACACTACCCCGAGTACGCTGCAGAACAGACACACTACCCCGAGTACCCTGCAGAACAGACACACTACCCCGAGTACGCTGCAGAACAGACACACTACCCCGAGTATGCTGCAGAACAGACACACTACCCCGAGTACCCTGCAGAACAGACAGACTACCCCCGAGTACCCTGCAGAACAGACACACTACCCCGAGTATGCTGCAGAACTGACACACTACCCCGAGTACGCTGCAGAACAGACACACTACCCCGAGTACCCTGCAGAACAGACAGACTACCCCGAGTACCCTGCAGAACAGACACACTACCCCGAGTACGCTGCAGAACAGACAGACCACCCCGAGTACCCTGCAGAACAGACACACTGCCCCGAGTACGCTGCAGAACAGACACACCACCCCGAGTACGCTGCAGAACAGACACACTACCCCGAGTACGCTGCAGAACAGACACACTACCCCGAGTACGCTGCAGAACAGACACACTACCCCGAGTACGCTGCAGATAAGACACACTACCCCGAGTACGCTGCAGAACAGACACACTACCCCGAGTACGCTGCAGAACAGACACACTACTCCGAGTACGCTGCAGAACAGGACAGAATATCCCGAGTACGCTGCAGAACAGACTCACTTACCCCGAGTACCCTGCAGAACAGACACACTACCCCGAGTACCCTGCAGAACAGACACACTACCCGAGTACGCTGCAGAACCAGACACACCTACCCCGAGTACTCTGCAGAACAGACACACTACCCCGAGTACGCTGCAGAACAGACACACTACCCCGAGTACCCTGCAGAACAGACACACTACCCCGAGTACGCTGCAGAACCGACACACTACCCTGAGTACGCTGCAGAACAGACACACTACCCTGAGTACCCTGCAGAACAGACACACTACCCCGAGTACGCTGCAGAACAGACACACTACCCCGAGTACGCTGCAGAACAGACACACTACCCCGAGTACCCTGCAGAACAGACACACTACCCCGAGTACCCTGCAGAACAGACACACTACCCCGAGTACCCTGCAGAACAGACACACTACCCCGAGTACGCTGCAGAACAGACACTACCCTGAGTACCCTGCAGAACAGACACACTACCCCGAATATGCTGCAGAATAGACACTACCTTGAGTACCCTGCTGTGTTTCTCCTCTAGTCCGTATGCATATTATTAGTAGATTTGGACAGAAAACACTCTAAAGTTTCTAAAACTGTTTGAATGATGTCTGTGAGTATAACAGAACTCATATGGCAGGAAAAAACCTGAGAAAAATCCAAACAGGAAGTGTGGAAATCTGAGGTTTGTAGTTTTTCAAGTGATTCCCTATCCAGTATACAGTGTCTGTGGGGTCATTTTGCACTTCCTAAGGCTTCCACTAGATGTCACCAGTCTTTAGAACGTTGTTTCATGCTTCTACTGTGACTGGGGAGAGAATAAGAGCTCCTGGAGGTAGATGAGTGAGAGAATGACATGAGCTCAGTGGCGCGCGCTCCCGTGAGAGTTAGCTGTGTTCGTTTTCATTTCTGAAGACATTGGAATTGTCCGGTTGGAATATTACTGAAGATTTATGATAAAAACATCCTAAAGATTGATGCTATACATCGTTTGACATGTTTCTACGAACGTAAATATAACTTTTTTTTACTTTTCGTCGTGACATTTTGCACGCGCTTCCTGCATTTGGAGTAGTGGACTAAACGCGCGAACAAAAAGGAGGTATTTGGACATAAATGATGGACTTTATCGAACAAAAGAAACATTTATTGTGGAACTGGGATTCCTGGGAGTGCATTCTGATGAAGATCAAAGGTAAGTGAATATTTATAATGCTATTTATGATTTTAGTTAACTCCAAAATGGCGGGTATCTGTATTGCTTGTTGTTGTTGTCTGAGCGCTGTACTCAGATTATTGCAAAGTGTGCTTTCGCTGTAAAGTTTTTTTGAAATCTGACACAGCGGTTGCATTAAGGAAAAGTGTATCTATAATTCTTTGAATAACAGTTTAATATTTTATCAACGTTTATGATGAGTATTTCTGTAAATTGATGTGCTCATTCACCGGATGGTTTTGGAGGCAAAACATTTCTGAACATCACACGCCAATGCAAAAGGGGGTTTTTGGATATAAATATGAACTTTATCGAGCAAAACATACATGTATTGTGTAACATGAAGTCCTATGAGTGCCATCTGATGAAGATCATCAAAGGTTATTGCTTCATTTTAGCTGTATTTCTGGTTTTTGTGACGCCTCTCCTTGCTTGGAAAATGGCTGTGTGGTTCTTCTTGTCTCGGCGCTGTCCTAACATAATCTAATGTTTTGCTTTCGCCGTAAAGCCTTTTTGAAATCGGACAATGTGGTTGGATTAACGAGCTGTGTATCTTTAAAATGGGATATAATAGTTGTATGTTTGAGAAATTTGAATTATGAGATTTTTGTTGTTTTGAATTTGCCGCCCTGATATTTCACTGGCTGTTGAATAGTGTGTCCCGCGGGTGGGACGCTAGCATCCCACATGTCCCAGAGAGGTTTTAACTGACTTGCCTGGTTAAATAAAGGTTAAATAATCAAATAAAAAGCTAGTTAACGTTAGTGCGAGAGAACTATATAGCTAATGTAGTAACAATGGAGCCTAATTGAATGTAATCTATCTAACGAGTTAAAGATTTAGATGCACTATTGTAAAGTGGTTGTTCTACTGGATATTATAGGTGAATGCACCAATTTGTAAGTCGCTCTGGATAAGAGCGTCTGCTAAATGACTTAAATGTAAATGTAATGAGTTAGTTTAACTAGCTGCTGTTAGCATATGGCTAGTTTGATACAGTTAGCTCGTTAGCTGTTAGCATATGGCTAGTTTGATACAGTTAGCTCGTTACCTAGCTATCTAGCAATACCAACGATTTACAAACCAACCAACCAACCAACCAACCAAAACAAATAATTAAGCAATTTTAGCAGCATGCAATCACATAAGACCTCATACCTTCCATTCTGTTCCCTGGACTACACTAACTAGTCATTCCACATGACATAGGCTTCCACTCAGCCTTCCACAGCCGTCTGATCTGTAGCTACACATTGTTCCCACTACCACCACCACCTCTCCACACAACCTTCCTGAGTAGTTCCAGTCTTCCAATAATCACTTCCTCTCCTTAGCAGTCGTCACTCCCAGTTCTCGTTGCCTGAGCAGTTCCAGTCTTCCAATAATCACTCAGTTGCGGCATTGACTTATCAGTTGTTAGTTTAATATTACGTTTTCCAATCGAGGAATAGACGCATAACACCTCATTATACTCTAGTTTCTAACACGGGTCAATAAAGCTGTCAGTTGTGCATTATAACCTATATATTATAACCTATATATTATAACCTATATATTATAACCTATATATTATAACCTATATATAACCTATATATTATAACCTCTATATTATAACCTATATATTATAACCTATATATTATAACCTATATATTATCTATACATTATAACCTATATATAATAACCTATATATTATCTATATATTATAACCTATATATTATAACCTCTATATTATAACCTCTATATTATAACCTATATATAACCTATATATTATAACCTATATATTATCTATATATTATAACCTATATATTATAACCTCTATATTATAACCTATATATTATAACCTATATATTATCTATACATTATAACCTATATATAATAACCTATATATTATCTATATATTATAACCTATATATTATAACCTATATATTATAACCTATATATTATAACCTATATATAACCTATATATTATAACCTATATTATAACCTATATATTATAACCTATATATAATAACCTATATATTATAACCTATATATTATAAATTATATATTATAACCTATATATTATAACCTATATATTATAACCTATATATTATAACCTATATATTATAACCTATATATAATAACCTATATATTATAACCTATATATTATAAATTATATATTATAACCTCTATATTATAACCTATATATTATAACCTATATATTATAACCTATATATTATAACCTATATATAATAACCTATATATTATAACCTATATATTATAAATTATATATTATAACCTATATATTATAACCTATATATTATAACCTATATATTATAACCTATATATTATAACCTATATATAATAACCTATATATTATAACCTATATATTATAAATTATATATTATAACCTCTATATTATAACCTATATATTATAACCTATATATAACCTATATATAACCTATATATAACCTATATATAATAACCTATATATTATAACCTATATATAACCTATATATTATAACCTATATATAACCTATATATTATAACCTATATATTATAACCTATATTATAACCTATATATTATAACCTATATATTATAACCTATATATTATAACCTATATATTATAACCTATATATAATAACCTATATATTATAACCTATATATTATAACCTATATATTATAACCTATATATAACCTATATATTATAACCTATATATTATAACCTATATATAACCTATATATTATAACCTATATATTATAACCTCTATATTATAACCTATATATTATAACCTATATATAACCTATATATAACCTATATATAACCTATATATAATAACCTATATATTATAACCTATATATTATAGGTAGTTTGCTTCCGGTCCGGAGCGAGCAGTCGCACTTCGCTCCACAGGTAATATTACACTTCTTTACATTACAACGGTTTGGTTTGTTTGATCTGAGCAATTTTTCGTAGCTATCAAAGATAATTGTGTAGTTTAGAGTAATTAGAGTAATTATCGAGGCTAGCTATTTTTTCGTCCTCCTAACATAGTCAACACTGCTAGCTGCTAGCTGCTAGCTAGTCAACACTGCTAGCTAGTCAACACTGCTAGCTAGCCAACCTCTACCGACTAGCAGCACTGTAGAAACTATTACATTACAACGGAACGACTTGATTAGTGTAGTGTTAGTTAGCTAGCTACATAGCTGTCTTTGCTGTCTTTGTATCTAAGATAATTGTGTAGTTTAGAGTAATTATCGAGGTTAGCTAGCCAGCCGCGACGCCTTGTCCAGACTCCAGACTTAGTCAACACACCTAGCCATCAAACCCACTGCTAGCTAGTGGGTTTGCTAGCTAGCCAACCGTTACCGACTAGCAGCGCTGTAGATACTAATACATTACAACAGAACGATTTGACTACTGCAGTGTTAGCTAGCTAGCTACATAGTTGTCTTTGTCATAGCTTGATAATTGTGTAGTTTAGTAATTATCGAGGTTAGCTAGCCAGCTATTTCCGTCCCCCGCGACGCCATTGTTCCATACCTAGCCAACTATTACCGACGAGCAGCATTTTAGTCAATAAGATTTTTGCAACGTAAGCTTAACTTTCTGAACATTCGAGACGTGTAGTCCACTTGTCATTCCAATCTCCTTTGCATTAGCGTAGCCTCTTCTGTAGCTTGTCAACTATGTGTTTGTCTATCCCTGTTCTCTCCCCTCTGCACAGGCCATACAAATGCCTCACACCGCGTGGCCGCACACCCCAGCGCGCACGACCCACGTGGAGTTCCAGGTCTCCGGCAGCCTCTGGAACTGCCGGTCTGCGGCCAACAAGGCTTAGTTCATCTCAGCCTATGCTACCATCCAGTCCCTAGACTTCCTGGCGCTGACGGAAACATGGATTACCACAGATAACACTGCTACTCCTACTGCTCTCTCCTCGTCTGCCCACGTGTTCTCGCATACCCCTAGAGCATCGAGCCAGCGGGGTGGTGGCACTGGAATCCTCATCTCTCCCAAGTGGACATTCTCTCTTTCTCCCCTGACCCATCTGTCTATCTCCTCATTTGAATTCCATGCTGTCACAGTTACCAGCCCTTTCAAGCTTAACATCCTTATCATTTATCGCCCTCCAGGTTCCCTTGGAGAGTTCATCAATGAGCTTGACGCCTTGATAAGTTCCTTTCCTGAGGATGGCTCACCTCTCACAGTTCTGGGTGACTTTAACCTCCCCACATCTACCTTTGACTCATTCCTCTCTGCCTCCTTCTTTCCACTCCTCTCCTCTTTTGACCTCACCCTCTCACCTTCCCCCCCTACTCACAAGGCAGGCAATACGCTTGACCTCATCTTTACTAGATGCTGTTCTTTCACTAATCTCATTGCAACTCCCCTCCAAGTCTCCGACCACTACCTTGTATCCTTTTCCCTCTCGCTCTCATCCAACACTTCTCACTCTCCCCCTACTCGGATGGTATTGCGCCGTCCCAACCTTCGCTCTTTCTCTCCCGCTACTCTCTCCTCTTCCATCCTATCATCTCTTCACTCTGCTCAAACCTTCTCCAACCTATCTCCTGATTCTGCCTCCTCAACCCTCCTCTCCTCCCTTTCTGCATCCTTTGATTTTCTCTGTCCCCTATCCTCCAGGCCGGCTCGGTCCTCCCCTCCTGCGCCGTGGCTCGACGACTCACTGCGAGCTCACAGAACAGGGCTCCGGGCAGCCGAGCGGAAATGGAGGAAAACTCGCCTCCCTGCGGACCTGGCATCCTTTCACGCCCTCCTCTCTACATTTTCCTCTTCTGTCTCTGCTGCTAAAGCCACTTTCTACCACTCTAAATTCCAAGCATCTGCCTCTAACCCTAGGAAGCTCTTTGCTACCTTCTCCTCCCTCCTGAATCCTCCTCCCCCTCCCCCCCCTCCTCCCTCTCTGCGGATGACTTCGTCAACCATTTTGAAAAGAAGGTTGATGACATCCGATCCTCGTTTGCTAAGTCAAACGACACCGCTGGTCCTGCTCACACTGCCCTACCCTGTGCTTTGACCTCTTTCTCCCCTCTCTCTCCAGATGAAATCTCGCGTCTCGTGACGGCCGGCCGCCCAACAACCTGCCCACTTGACCCTATCCCCTCCTCTCTTCTCCAGACCATTTCCGGAGACCTTCTCCCCTACCTCACCTCGCTCATCAACTCATCCTTGACCGCTGGCTACGTCCCTTCCGTCTTCAAGAGAGCGAGAGTTGCACCCCTTCTGAAAAAACCTACACTCGATCCCTCCGATGTCAACAACTACAGACCAGTATCCCTTCTTTCTTTTCTCTCCAAAACTCTTGAACGTGCCGTCCTTGGCCAGCTCTCCTGCTATCTCTCTCAGAATGACCTTCTTGATCCTAATCAGTCAGGTTTCAAGACTGGGCATTCAACTGAGACTGCTCTTCTCTGTGTCACGGAGGCTCTCCGCACTGCTAAAGCTAACTCTCTCTCCTCTGCTCTCATCCTTCTAGACCTATCTGCTGCCTTTGATACTGTGAACCCTCAGATCCTCCTCTCTACCTGACAAGTCGCTCCTACCAGGTGGCGTGGCGAGAATCTGTCTCCGCACCACGTGCTCTCACCACTGGTGTCCCCCACGGCTCTGTTCTAGGCCCTCTCCTATTCTCACTATACACCAAGTCACTTGGCTCTGTCATATCCTCACATGGTCTCTCCTATCATTGCTACGCAGACGACACACAATTAATCTTCTCCTTTCCCCCTTCTAAAAACCAGGTGGCGAATCGCATCTCTGCATGTCTGGCAGACATATCAGTGTGGATGACGGATCACCACCTCAAGCTGAACCTCGGCAAGACGGAGCTGCTCTTCCTCCCGGGGAAGGACTGCCCGTTCCATGATCTCGCCATCACGGTTGACAACTCCATTGTGTCCTCCTCCCAGAGTGCTAAGAACCTTGGCGTGATCCTGGACAACACCCTGTCGTTCTCCACTAACATCAAGGCGGTGACCCGATCCTGTAGGTTCATGCTCTACAACATTCGCAGAGTACGACCCTGCCTCACACAGGAAGCGGCGCAGGTCCTAGTCCAGGCACTTGTCATCTCCCGTCTGGATTACTGCAACTCGCTGTTGGCTGGGCTCCCTGTCTGTGCCATTAAACCCCTACAACTCATCCAGAACGCCGCAGCCCGTCTGGTGTTCAACCTTCCCAAGTTCTCTCACGTCACCCGCTCCTCCGCTCTCTCCACTGGCTTCCAGTTGAAGCTCGCATCCGCTACAAGTCCATGGTGCTCGCCTACGGAGCTGTGAGGGGAACGGCACCTCCGTACCTTCAGGCTCTGATCAGGCCCTACACCCAAACAAGGGCACTGCGTTCATCCACCTCTGGCCTGCTCGCCTCCCTACCTCTGAGGAAGCACAGTTCCCGCTCAGCCCAGTCAAAACTGTTCGCTGCTCTGGCACCCCAATGGTGGAACAAGCTCCCTCACGACGCCAGGACAGCGGAGTCAATCACCACCTTCTGGAGACACCTGAAACCCCACCTCTTTAAGGTATACCTGGGATAGGATAAATTAATCCTTCTAACCCCCCCCTAAAAGATTTAGATGCACTATTGTAAAGTGGTTGTTCCACTGGATATCATAAGGTGAATGGACCAATTTGTAAGTCGCTCTGGATAAGTGCGTCTGCTAAATGACTTAAATGTAAATGTAAATGTAAACCTATATATTATCTATATATTATAACCTATATATTATAACCTATATATTATAACCTATATATTATAACCTATATATTATAACCTATATATTATAACCTATATATTATCTATATATTATAACCTATATATTATAACCTATATATTGTAACCTATATATAATAACCTATATATTATAACCTATATATTATAACCTATATATTATAACCTATATATTATCTATATATTATAACCTATATATTATAACCTATATATTATCTATACATTATAACCTATATATATAACCTATATATTATAACCTATATATTATCTATATATTATAACCTATATATTATAACCTATATATTATAACCTATATATAACCTATATATTATAAGCTATATATTATAACCTATATATTATAACCTATATATTATAACACATATATAATAACCTATATATAACCTATATATTATAACCTCTATATTATAACCTATATATTATAACCCATATATAATAACCTATATTATAACCTATATATTATAACCTATATATTATAACCCATATATAATAACCTATATATAACCCATATATTATAACCTATATATTATAACCTATATATTATAACCTATATATTATAACCCATATATTATAACCTATATATTATAACCTATATATTATAACCTATATATTATAACCTATATATTATAACCCATATATAATAACCTATATATAACCTATATATTATAAGCTATATATTATAACCTATATATTATAACCTATATATAACCTATATATTATAAGCTATATATTATAAGCTATATATTATAACCTATATATTATAACCCATATATAATAACCTATATATAACCTATATATTATAACCTATATATTATAACCTATATATTATAACCTATATATTATAACCTATATATTATAACCCATATATAATAACCTATATATAACCCATATATTATAACCTATATATTATAACCTATATATATAACCTATATATTATAACCTATATATTATAACCTATATATTATAACCTATATATTATAACCTCTATATAACCTATATATTATAACCCATATATAATAACCTATATATAACCCATATATAATAACCTATATATTATAACCTATATATTACCTATATATTATAACCTATATATTATAACCTATATATTATAACCTATATATAATAACCTATATACAACCTATATATTATAACCTATATATTATAACCTATATATTATAACCTCTATATTATAACCTATATATTATAACCTATATATTATAACCTCTATATTATAACCTATATATTATAACCTATATATAACCTATATATTATAACCTATATATTATAACCTCTATATAACCTATATATAACCTATATATTATAACCTATATATTATAACCTATATATAACCTATATATTATAACCTATATATTATAACCTCTATTATAACCTATATATTATAACCCATATATAATAACCTATATATAACCTATATTATAACCTATATATTATAACCTATATATTATAACCTATATATTATAACCCATATATAATAACCTATATATAACCCATAAATTATAACCTATATATTATAACCTATATATATAACCTATATATTATAACCTATATATTATAACCTATATATTATAACCTCTATATAACCTATATATTATAACCCATATATAATAACCTATATATAACCCATATATAATAACCTATATATTATAACCTATATATTACCTATATATTATAACCTATATATTATAACCTATATATTATAACCTATATATTATAACCTATATATAACCTATATATTATAACCTATATATTATAACCTATATATTATAACCTATATATTACAACCTATATATAATAACCTATATATAACCTATATATTATAACCTATATATTATAACCTATATATTATAACCTCTATATTATAACCTATATATTATAACCTCTATATTATAACCTATATATTATAACCTCTATATTATAACCTATATATAACCTATATATTATAACCTATATATTATAACCTCTATATAACCTATATATAACCTATATATTATAGCCTATATATTATAACCTATATATTATAACCTATATATAATAACCTATATATAACCTATATATTTTAACCTATATATTATAACCTCTATATTATAACCTATATATTATAACCTATATATTATAACCTATATATAATAACCTATATATAACCTATATATTTTAACCTATATATTATAACCTATATATTATAACCTATATATTATAACCTATATATTACCTATATATTATAACCTATATATTATAACCTATATTATAACCTATATATTATAACCTATATATAATAACCTATATATAATAACCTATATATAACCCATAAATTATAACCTATATATTATAACCTATATATATAACCTATATATTATAACCTATATATTATAACCTATATATTATAACCTCTATATAACCTATATATTATAACCCATATATAATAACCTATATATAACCCATATATAATAACCTATATTATAACCTATATATTACCTATATATTATAACCTATATATTATAACCTATATATTATAACCTATATATTATAACCTATATATAACCTATATATTATAACCTATATATTATAACCTATATATTATAACCTATATATTACAACCTATATATAATAACCTATATATAACCTATATATTATAACCTATATATTATAACCTATATATTATAACCTCTATATTATAACCTATATATTATAACCTCTATATTATAACCTATATATTATAACCTCTATATTATAACCTATATATAACCTATATATTATAACCTATATATTATAACCTCTATATAACCTATATATAACCTATATATTATAGCCTATATATTATAACCTATATATTATAACCTATATATAATAACCTATATATAACCTATATATTTTAACCTATATATTATAACCTCTATATTATAACCTATATATTATAACCTATATATTATAACCTATATATAATAACCTATATATAACCTATATATTTTAACCTATATATTATAACCTATATATTATAACCTATATATTATAACCTATATATTACCTATATATTATAACCTATATATTATAACCTATATTATAACCTATATATTATAACCTATATATAATAACCTATATATTATAACCTCTATATTATAACCTATATATTATAACCTATATATAATAACCTATATATTATAACCTATATATTATAACTTATATATTATAACCTATATATTATAACCTATATATTATCTATATATTATAACCTATATATTATAACCTATATAACCTACATATTATAACCTATATATATTATAACCTATATATAACCTATATGGAGGAACAAGCCGTTGCTGTATCGCCATGGTGATATGGTTACTAGGCTACATACCATCCAGCACGACGTCCTCTCTGCCTCAGCAGCTCCTCCGCCGTCCCCGGTTTATCGCGGCGCTCGCGTCAACTTCCTCGTAACGGGATGCGTGGCCAGAGATATCGCTGTGCAACCTTTTCATCAGATCTGGTGCAGAATAACGCATCAACATCCGTAGACTGAGAGACGCTCCTTATGGAAACTATGCAAACCGCCTCCGTTTCTCTCTCTCTGTCCCCGGGCTAGTTAGAACGGCGCATCACCGGCCAGATGGGGAGAGTTCAGTCGGCTTGAACGTTTGCTACGTTGCGGAACGGTTTGTAACGAACGACACGTTTCCCCCCCCCAAAAAAATTATTTGAACAGACTATTGAGGTACATTTTATTTTTATTTTTTCTACTGCATCATTGATTGTATGTTGTTTTACTCCATGTGTAACTCTGTGTTTTTGTATGTTGTCGAACTGCTTTGCTTTATCTTGGCCAGGTCGCAATTGTAAATGAGAACTTGTTCTCAACTTGCCTACCTGGTTAAATAAAGGTGAAATAAATAAATAAATAAAACATTTGCTCTTGTTTTGTGGCAGTGGCTTGAAGCAAATGAGTGACGCGTTTAAAAAGGGCAGTGGCCATGCTGACAGCGTTTCCCCAACACCTCCCGTTTTCAACTGGTTGTTATGTACAGCACCGTTTCCTTCCAATTGAACGTAAAAAAAAACGTACTGAACGCAGCCCTGGCGTGGGGCTGAGTTCCTTCATGCCATGTCAGATGAACGTCAGTGACTGATGACTTTGTGCAGTGACTCAAGTCTGTTAGGTTTCAGTCTATAAGTAGAGCTCTTGTTTTCCAAATAGATTGTGCCCATGTCTGTTAACCGTAGATCTCCGTGAAGCCAGTCCTCAAAGTACCCATGTCCCGTGTATTATTACCGGGGCGAAACCGTTCGGCACGCCTCCCTTTCACTTAGCCTACCCAGAGAAACTAAAGTTGATAATCTGTAGAGTAATGAACAGTTGTTTCCGTTGAATTCATCCCTAACCGGATGTTATGCTGTCCCATTACAGGCCAAGAACATCACACGGGGAGAACGGCCTATTCATCTACAACGTTACAACTATTCAACTCCGTTCACCTTTCTAAAACAAATCAAATGTATTTATATAGGTCCCCCAAGAGAGAGGGAAAGAAAGAATTAGAGAGAGCATACTTAAATTCACACAGGACAGGATTCTAGCAGCCGTATTTAGCACTAACTGAAGTTTATTTCGTGCTTTATCCGGGTAGCCGGAAAGTAGAGCATTGCAGTAGTCTAACCTAGAAGTGACAAAAGCATGGATTAATTTGTCTGCATCAACACATCACAACACTGGATCATGATGGGATTGTCCATTAAAAATCTAAAAGAAAACGCAGAAACAAGCCACTAGGAAAATGCGACTCATATTCCAATATTGTTTTTGGCATGTTGTTACATGAGTTGATGTAACTGTGAGCGGGTCTTTCACCAGACATATTGCCATCTGATGGACAACTATATATATATATATTTCAGTAGAAGTGTTTTTCTGGACCTGCTGTCTGTAGAGTATATATATATATTTCAGTAGAAGTGTTTTTCTGGACCTGCTGTCTGTAGAGTATATATATATATATATTTCAGTAGAAGTGTTTTTCTGGACCTGCTGTCTGTAGAGTATATATATATATATCAGTAGAAGTGTTTTTCTGGACCTGCAGTCTGGAGAGTATATATATATATTTCAGTAGAAGTGTTTTTCTGGACCTGCTGTCTGTAGAGTATATATATATATTTCAGTAGAAGTGTTTTTCTGGACCTGCTGTCTGTAGAGTATATATATATATATATATTTCAGTAGAAGTGTTTTTCTGGACCTGCTGTCTGTAGAGTATATATATATATATTTCAGTAGAAGTGTTTTTCTGGACCTGCTGTCTGTAGAGTATATATATATTTCAGTAGAAGTGTTTTTCTGGACCTGCTGTCTGTAGAGTATATATATATATATATCAGTAGAAGTGTTTTTCTGGACCTGCAGTCTGGAGAGTATATATATATATACACCAGTAGAAGTGTTTTTCTGGACCTGCTGTCTGTAGAGTATATATATATATTTCAGTAGAAGTGTTTTTCTGGACCTGCTGTCTGTAGAGTATATATATATATATATATATTTCAGTAGAAGTGTTTTTCTGGACCTGCTGTCTGTAGAGTATATATATATATTTCAGTAGAAGTGTTTTTCTGGACCTGCTGTCTGTAGAGTAGAGTTATGTCCACAGGGTGGCGATACAGTTGAACAACAGCTTCCATCAGGAATGTATTGTTGTAGTGAGCCCTGTCTGCAGATAGGGAGCTTCCAGTTCATCATCCACCCAAACAAATCCACCAAACCTGATAGTGGAGACACAACCAGGCGTTTCCCCCCCTGCCGCCACCGTCCTGCCCGGTGCTCGCTGTCCCGGTGCCTTCACGGTCAATGCCAAATGCAGAAAGAGACGGCTATCCACCCCGACGGGACTAAAAACCTATTTACTAACCCCTGAATAGACCAAATAAACCCTGAATGGATACGTTGTTAAGACAAAGACCTATGCAATGGAAATAGTCAACATGGAATTTGGATTTGACGGACCTTTTTGTATATAATAAATACCTAACGTTAGCTAGCTAGCTAGCTTGGAAGGTTAGCTATCAAAGGCTGCCTAACATTAGCAAAGAAGCTAGCTAGCTAACGTTAGCTAGTTACCTTGAAAAGGGGGAAGAAGAAAAAAATAAGGCAAAGTTGGGACTTCTGTCGGCAAAAGACCGGAGTTTGTTCCCCAACAAGTTTCTTTTAACATAGTTATCTACCTGTAGTAACGCTACCAGTGTATTGTTAATGTTAGTGAGGTAATTTTCGGCTAACGTTGTGTTAGCTAACGTTAGCCGTCGTGTTAGCTAGCTGTTAGCAGGACAATCTGACGCCGTCTCATCACTGATCATTGACTTTTCAATGTCTTCTTCCATACTGGGACACTTCACTTCAAATTATTGAGCTGACGTGAAAGACATATAAATACATTAGTTCAGTTTTTTTGTTTTGTGGAGGTTAAATAAAAAAATGTACAACAGAGTGAAGTCAATGGCGTTGCTGAACAAATCACGATGCTGTCGTTGTGTTCTGTACGGGATGGTCCTCCGTCCGGTAACGGTGAGTAAACAACACTATGAGATAAAGGTTTCAACCTCTTGGACCTGTTGTGTGGTGGACCTGTTGTTGTTGTTGGACCTGTTGTTGTTGGACCTGTTGTTGTTGGACCTGTTGTTGTTGGACCTGTTGTTGTTGGGACCGTTGTTGTTGTTGGACCCTGTTGTTGTTGTTGGACCTGTTGTGTTGTTGGACCTGTGTTGGACCTGTGTTGTTGTTGTACCTGTTGTTGGACCTGTTGTGTTGGACTTGTTGTGTGTTGTTGTGACTGTTGTTGTTGTTGTTGAACCTGTTGTTGTTGTTGTTGGACCTGTTGTTGTTGTTGGACCTGTTGTTGTTGTTGTTGGACCTGTTGTTGTTGTTGTTGGACCTGTTGTTGTTGGACCTGTTGTTGTTGTTGGACCTGTTGTTGTTGTTGTTGGACCTGTTGTTGTTGGACCTGTTGTTGTTGGACCTGTTGTTGTTGTTGTTGGACCTGTTGTTGTTGTTGTTGGACCTGTTGTGTTGTTGGACCTGTTGTTGTTGTTGTTGTTGTTGGACCTGTTGTTGTTGTTGGACCTGTTGTTGTTGTTGTTGGACCTGTTGTGTCTCTTCTGGATAGTTAACTAGTACAACAGTCCTATTAGCTGGGATACAGACAGTACACTGGGGGTCCATATCAGCTATACTGGTCTGTCTCCACTACCATATCAGCTATACTGGTCTGTCTCCACTACCATATCAGCTATACTGGTCTGTCTCCACTACCATATCAGCTATACTGGTCTGTCTCCACTACCATATCAGCTATACTGGTCTGTCTCCACTACCATATCAGCTATACTGGTCTGTCTCCATACCATATACAAGCTATACTGGTCTGTCTCCACTACCATATCAGCTAACTGGTCGTCTCCACTACATATCAGCTATACTGGTCTGTCTCCACTACATATCAGCTATACGGTCTGTCTCCCCTACCATATCAGCTATACTGGTCTGTCTCCACTACCATATCAGCTATACTGGTCTGTCTCCACTACCATATCAGCTATACTGGTCTGTCTCCACTACCATATCAGCTATACTGGTCTGTCTCCATTACCATATCAGCTATACTGGTCTGTCTCCACTACCATATCAGCTATACTGGTCTGTCTCCACTACCATATCAGCTATACTGGTCTGTCTCCACTACCATATCAGCTATACTGGTCTGTCTCCACTACCATATCAGCTATACTGGTCTGTCTCCACTACCATATCAGCTATACTTTTCTGTCTCCACTACCATATCAGCTATACTGGTCTGTCTCCACTACCATATCAGCTATACTGGTCTGTCTCCACTACCATATCAGCTATACTGGTCTGTCTCCACTACCATATCAGCTATACTGGTCTGTCTCCACTACCATATCAGCTATACTGGTCTGTCTCCACCCATATCAGCTATACTGGTCTGTCTCCACTACCATATCAGCTATACTGGTCTGTCTCCCTACAGACCAGCTATACTGGTCTGTCTCCACTACCATATCAGCTATACTGGTCTGTCTCCACTACCATATCAGCTATACTGGTCTGTCTCCACTACCATATCAGCTATACTGGTCTGTCTCCACTACCATATCAGCTATACTGGTCTGTCTCCACTACCATATCAGCTATACTGGTCTTTCTCCACTACCATATCAGCTATACTGGTCTGTCTCCACTACCATATCAGCTATACTGGTCTGTCTCCACTACCATATCAGCTATACTGGTCGTCTCCACTACCATATCAGCTATACTGGTCTTTCTCCACTACCATATCAGCTATACTGGTCTGTCTCCACTACCATATCAGCTATACTGGTCTGTCTCCATACCATATCATATACTGGTCTGTCTCCACTACCATATCAGCTATACTGGTCTGTCTCCACTACCATATCAGCTATACTGGTCTGTCTCCTCCACTACCATATCAGCTATACTGGTCTGTCTCCACTACCATATCAGCTATACTGGTCTGTCTCCACTACCATATCAGCTATACTGGTCTGTCTCCACTACCATATCAGCTATACTGGTCTGTCTCCACTACCATATCAGCTATACTGGTCTGTCTCCACTACCATATCAGCTATACTGGTCTGTCTCCACTACCATATCAGCTATACTGGTCTGTCTCTACTACCATATCAGCTATACTGGTCTGTCTCCACTACCATATCAGCTATACTGTGTCTGTCTCCACTACCATATCAGCTATACTGGTTCTTTCTCCACTACCATATCACTATACTGTCTGTCTCCACTACCAATCAGCTATACTGGTCTGTCTCCCCACTACCATATCAGCTATACTGGTCTGTCTCCACTACCATATCAGCTATACTGGTCTGTCTCCACTACCATATCAGCTATACTGGTCTGTCTCGCTACAGGTTGTTCCACCACATCATGTGGATTTATTAAACAGATACTTTTTATTACTGGGAGTTTACACGATAGGTTGTGTTTGATGTAGTACAGATACTTTTAGACTAACCTTAACTTGGCGATACAATCTTCATTCTCGATTCGGCCAAACGTATATCTTCTAAAAAAAAATGTCCAGTTGCAGGTGGTCTATTTTATTTGAGAATATTCTCCATTATTAAAATAAATCAATATATATATATTTTTTTGCTCCACGACACAATCTGGTCTATTTCAAATCTTGTCTCTTGCTTGAGACGGCTGTGTCCACCCCGACGGTGCCGCAGGTCATAATAACACCTGGGGGTGTATTCATTACGAAACCATTTACTTCAAACGCTGTTGAGTTCCGTTCTGTTCTTAAACGTAAATCGTAGTTCAATCGTGTCTCTATATTAAAAAATAAATAAACAAGCATCTGTAAGAAGTTGGAAGTAACCATGCAGACTTCCCTCCACTTTAGAGCAGAGCATAATCTATCATTTATAGTTGTGCAGCTTTGTGCCAAACACTTTGCAGACTGTTCAGATTGTAATCGCAACACGTGGAATCCATACAGTTTAAATGAACGACACCTTTCGTTTAACAACCAACAGCTTTGATGTCATGTTGAAGAGGGTTTGGACTCCACGGTTTCTGTTGCAAAAAAATGTTTTAAAACAGACAAAACGTTTCGCAACAGAATTGGCGTAATGAATATACCCCCATGTCTCGATCGATGAGAGAAGATTTTAAATAGACAAGATGGCGGTTTACACATTGTTGGATTACTTCATGGAGCAAAAAAAATATATGTTTTTAACTGAGAATTTTTCTAAATTCAAACTCTGCAACTGGACAGACATTTTAGAAGATAGGTGTTTGGCCAAATCAAGAACGAAGATACTATCGCCAAGTTAAAGTTGATCGTAAATTCTCTACTGCACCAAAACAGTAGCTATCCTGTAATCCCAGTAACGGAAACCAAAACATCTTTGGTTAAATTGCATTATTATCTGGTGTTACAATCTGCTATTGTAGACCTACAGGACACCCTGTGTTTCTCCTAATGGGTTGCTTGTAGAAACACTAGGACTGTCTTCCCTGCTCTAGACTTTGGGTTGATGCCCAGCTTCTGAAACACCTTGACAGATAAGAGAGGAAAGCTTCTGAAACACCTTGACGATATAGAGAGGAAAGCTTCTGAACACCTTGACAGATAAGAGAGGAAAGCTTCTGAAACACCTTGACAGATAAGAGACAGAGAGGGAGAGTGGATGGGAAAGAGAGACAGAGAGGGAGAGAGTGGATGGGAAAGAGAGACAGAGAGGGAGAGCAGATGGGAAAGAGAGACAGAGAGGGAGAGAGTGGATGGGAAAGCGTAAGCATCGAGAGAGGAAATGAGAAATATAAAACTAGTTTAAGAATGGAGTGGTGGTCAGGTGATGGAAAACTCTCAGAATGTCTAGCTGTCTGCTCCTCCCATTTCCTGTCCTGTAATTTAGCCTGCTCTTTGATGAAGCGTGGGAGGATGACAGCGGTGTGTGTGAGTGTGTGTGTGTGTGTGTGTGTGTGTGTGTGTGTGTGTGCATTGCACTGATTTGCCTATGACTATGTAAACCCAACAGTACATTACCTTGAAGTGCCTCCAGGGCCCATTGTCTCGTTCTGCAGGTTTTACACTACAATACCCTGTCTGTCTCCACTACCATACCCTGTCTGTCTCCACTACCGTACCCTGTCTGTCTCCACTACCGTACCCTGTCTGTCTCTACACTACCGTACCCTGTCTGTCTCCACTACCATACCCTGTCTGTCTCCACTACCGTACCCTGTCTGTCTCCACTACCGTACCCTGTCTGTCTCCACTACCATACCCTGTCTGTCTCCACACTACCGTACCCTGTCTGTCTCCACTACCGTACCCTGTCTGTCTCCACCGCCGTACCCTGTCTGTCTCCACTACCGTACCCTGTCTGTCTCCACTACCATACCCTGTCTGTCTCCACTACCATACCCTGTCTGTCTCCACACTACCGTACCCTGTCTGTCTCCACTACCGTACCCTGTCTGTCTCTACACTACCGTACCCTGTCTGTCTCCACCGCCGTACCCTGTCTGTCTCTACACTACCGTACCCTGTCTGTCTCCACTACCGTACCCTGTCTGTCTCCACTACCATACCCTGTCTGTCTCCACTACCGTACCCTGTCTGTCTCTACACTACCGTACCCTGTCTGTCTCCACCCCGTACCCTGTCTGTCCCCACTACCGTACCCTGTCTGTCTCCACTACCATACCCTGTCTGTCTCCACTACCGTACCCTGTCTGTCTCCATACCGTACCCTGTCTGTCTCCACTACCGTACCCTGTCTGTCTCCATACCGTACCCTGTCTGTCTCCACTACCGTACCCTGTCTGTCTCCACTACCGTACCCTGTCTGTCTCTACACTACCGTACCCTGTCTGTCTCCACCGCCGTACCCTGTCTGTCTCCACTACCGTACCCTGTCTGTCTCCACTACCGTACCCTGTCTGTCTCCACTACCGTACCCTGTCTGTCTCCACTACCGTACCCTGTCTGTCTCCACTACCGTACCCTGTCTGTTCCACTACCGTACCTGTCTGTTCCACTACCGTACCCTGTCTGTCCCACTACCGTACCCTGTCTGTCTCTACACTACCGTACCCTGTCTGTCTCCACTACCGTACCCAGTCTGTCTCCACTACCGTACCCTGTCTGTCTCCACTACCCTACCCTGTCTGTCTCCACTACCGTACCCTGTCTGTCTCCACTACCGTACCCTGTCTGTCTCTTCACTACCGTACCCTGTCTGTCTCCACTACCGTACCCTGTCTGTCTCCACTGTCCTACCCTGTCCCCCTGTCTGTCTCCACTGTCCTACCTTGTCCCCCTGTCTGTCTCCATACCGTACACTGTCTGTCTCCACTACCGTACCCTGTCTGTCTCCACTACCGTACCCTGTCTGTCTCTACACTACCGTACCCTGTCTGTCTCTACACTACCGTACCCTGTCTGTCTCCACTGCCGTACCCTGTCTGTCTCCACTACCGTACCCTGTCTGTCTCCACTACCGTACCCTGTCTGTCTCCACTACCGTACCCTGTCTGTCTCCACTACCGTACCCTGTCTGTCTCCACTACCGTACCCTGTCTGTCTCTACACTACCTACCCTGTCTGTCTCCACTACCGTACCCTGTCTGTCTCCACTACCGTACCCTGTCTGTCTCCACTACCGTACCCTGTCTGTCTCCACTACCGTACCCTGTCTGTCTCCACTACCGTACCCTGTCTGTCTCCACTACCGTACCCTGTCTGTCTCCACCACCGTACCCTGTCTGTCTCCACCACCGTACCCTGTCTGTCTCCACTACCGTACCCTGTCTGTCTCCACTACCGTACCCTGTCTGTCTCCACTACCGTACCCTGTCTGTCTCCACTACCGTACCCTGTCTGTCTCCACTACCGTACCCTGTCTGTCTCCACTACCGTACCCTGTCTGTCTCTACACTACCGTACCCTGTCTGTCTCCACCGCCGTACCCTGTCTGTCTCCACCGCCGTCCCCTGTCTGTCTCCACTACCGTACCCTGTCTGTCTCCACTACCGTACCCTGTCTGTCTCCACCGCCGTACCCTGTCTGTCTCCACTACTGTACCCTGTCTGTCTCCACTACCGTACCCTGTCTGTCTCTCCACTACCGTACCCTGTCTGTCTCTCCACTACGTACCCTGTCTGTCTCCACTACCCTACCCTGTCTGTCTCCACTACCGTACCCTGTCTGTCTCCACTACCGTACCCTGTCTGTCTCCACCACCGTACCCTGTCTGTCTCCACCACCGTACCCTGTCTGTCTCCACTACCGTACCCTGTCTGTCTCCACCACCGTACCCTGTCTGTCTCTACACTACCGTGCCCTGTCTGTCTCCACCGCCGTACCCTGTCTGTCTCCACTGCCGTACCCTGTATGTCTCCACTACCGTACCCTGTCTGTCTCCACTACCGTACCCTGTCTGTCTCCACTACCGTACCCTGTCTGTCTCCACCGCCGTACCCTGTCTGTCTCTACACTACCGTACCCTGTCTGTCTCCACCACCGTACCCTGTCTGTCTCCACTACCGTACCCTGTCTGTCTCCACCACCGTACCCTGTCTGTCTCTACACTACCGTGCCCTGTCTGTCTCCACCGCCGTACCCTGTCTGTCTCCACTACCCTACCCTGTATGTCTCCCTACCGTACCCTGTCTGTCTCCACTACCGTACCTGTCTGTTCCACTACCGTACCTGTCTGTTCCACTACCGTACCCTGTCTGTCTCTTCACTACCGTACCCTGTCTGTCTCCACTACCGTACCCTGTCTGTCTCCACTGTCCTACCCTGTCCCCCTGTCTGTCTCCACTGTCCTACCCTGTCCCCCTGTCTGTCTCCACTGTCCTACCCTGTCCCCTAGTCTGTTATCATACATATTCTGTCTTCATGGTCTAGTAGTAAAATTAGCCCGACTGGAAATCAAATGAAATGGTGACTGTTTGTAGAGTCCTGGAAGAGAGCTACTCACTCAGCAGGTTACATGATGAAGAACTACTCAGAGAGAGACGGCCGACCTGCCTGCTGGCCGACCTGCCTGCTGGCCGACCTGCCTGTACTGATAGATAGTGTTCAGTTCTGACGGTCCGTGGGGGTCGGGGTTAGAGACACCGTGGGGGTTAGAGACCCGTGGGGGTCGGGTTAGAGACGCCGTGGGGGTTAGAGACGCCGTGGGGGTCGGGGTTAGAGAACCGTGGGGGTTAGAGACGCCGTGGGGGTCGAGGTTAGAGACGATGTGGGGGTCGGGGTTAGAGACGCCGTGGGGCCGTGGGGTCGGGGTTAGAGACACCGTGGGGGTCGGGGTTAGAGACGCCGTGGGGGTCAGGGTTAGAGACGCCGTGGGGGTCGGGTTAGAGACGCCGTGGGGTTAGAGACGCCGTGGGGGTTAGAGCGCCGTGGGGGTCGGGGTTAGAGACGCCGTGGGGGTTAGAGACGCCGTGGGGGTCGGGGTTAGAGACGCCGTGGGGGTCGGGTTAGAGACGCCGTGGGGGTCGGGGTTAGAGACGCCGTGGGGGTTGGGGTTAGAGACGGCGTGGGGCCGTGGGGTGGGGTTAGAGACGCCGTGGGGGTGGGGGTTAGAGACGCCGTGGGGGTCGGGGTTAGAGACGCTGTGGGGCCGTGGGGTTAGAGACACCGTGGGGTTAGAGACGCCGTGGGGGTTAGAGACGCCGTGGGGGTCGGGGTTAGAGACGCCGTGGGGGTTAGAGACGCCGTGGGGGTTGGGGTTAGAGACGCCGTGGGGGTCGGGGTTAGAGACGCCGTGGGGGTTAGAGACGCCGTGGGGGTTAGAGACGCCGTGGGGGTTAGAGACGCCGTGGTTGTGGGGAACCAAAACAGCAGGAAGTGGAGCCTCTTAGTTGGTGTCCAGATTGACCCACTCTGCTATTTACTTAATGCGTCTTTTTTTCTTTCATTTTTTTTGGTTGGGGATTTTTGTTAACGTGAAGGATCCCAGTTTTCCCTGGTAATGTAACTCTGAGAGGCTCAGTCTGGTTTAGGTCGATTCTGGCTTTAATCAGGAGGATTATCGTGTCTGCAGGACAGCCTGAACCCAGACAGACCCTAGAGAGCAGAGCAGAGGGCCAATGGGAGGGACAGATTAAACACCCAGCCCTTCGCCCCTACCATTATCCCCCTCTCCCCCTCTCCTCCTCTCCCCTACCATTATCCCCCTCTCCCCTACCATTATCCCCCTCTCCCCCTCTCCCCTCTCCCCTACCATTATCCCCCTCTCCCCCTCTCCTCCTCTCCCTACCATTATCCCCCTCTCCCCTACCATTATCCCCCTCTCCCCCTACCATTATCCCCCTCTCCCCCTCCCCCTCTCCCCTACCATTATCCCCCTCTCCCCCTCTCCCCTACCATTATCCCCCTCTCCCCCTGTCCCCCTCTCCCCTACCGTTATCCCCCTCTCCCTACCATTATCCCCTCTCCCCTACCATTATCCCCCTCTCCCCCTCCCCCTACCACTATCCCCCTCTCCCCCCTCCCCTACCATTATGCCCCTCTCCCCTTCTCCCCCCTCCCCTACCATTATGCCCCTCTCCCCCTCTCCCCCTCTCCCCTACCATTATCCCCTCTCCCCCTCTCCCCCACCATCCCAGGACATTTCAGGGTCTATAATATGTATTTCCAGTAGGACATTTCAGGGGTCTATAATATGTATTTCCAGTAGGACATTTCAGGGGTCTATAATGGGATGTATTCCAGTAGGACATTTCAGGGCTCTATAATGGGATGTATTTCCAGTAGGACATTTCAGGGGTCTATAATATGTATTTCCAGTAGGACATTTCAGGGGTCTATAATATGTATTCCAGTAGGACATTTCAGGGGTCTATAATGGGATGTATTTCCAGTTGACATTTCAGGGGTCTATAATGTGATGTATTTCCAGTAGGACATTTCAGGGTCCATAATGGGATGTATTTCCAGTAGGACATTTCAGAGGTCCATAATGTGATGTATTTCCAGTAGGACATTTCAGGGGTCTATAATGGGATGTATTTCCAATAGGACATTTCAGGGGTCTATAATGGGATGTATTTCCAGTAGGACATTTCAGGGGTCTATAATATGTATTTCCAGTAGGACATTTCAGGGTCTATAATAGGATGTATTTCCAGTAGGACATTTCAGGGGTCTATGATATGTATTTCCAGTAGGACATGTCAGGGGTCTATAATGGGATGTATTTCAAGTAGGACATTTCAGGGGTCTATAATGGGATGTATTTCCAGTAGGACATTTCAGGGGTCTATGATATGTATTTCCAGTAGCACATTTCAGGGGTCTATAATGGGATGTATTTCCAGTAGGACATTTCAGGGGTCTACAATGGGATGTATTTCCAGTAGGACATTTCAGGGGTCTATAATATGTATTTCCAGTGTGGAGCCTTGGAGAGGAGAGCAGCAGAGGAGAGTCTGGCTGAGCGCTGTTTCCTTCTGACTGTAGAACACAGGACGTCCATCTCTGAGCGAGGGAGAAACAAACAGAAACCAGGCTGTTGTTGTTTTTCGCTGGTGAAGCCGGGGTGGGGAGGGGACGGGACGGGGGGGGGTAGCGATGGGGGAGGAGGGGGACGGGGGAGAGATTAGCAAATAACTGGGCCATGGGTAAACACCCGCTGCTCTGGTCCAATGAACATCCTGACCCTAGAGGGACACTCCCCTCACTCAGACCCTGTCTCTAACCCTGACCCTGTCTCTAACCCTGTCTCTAACCCTGTCTCTAACCCTGACCCTAACCCTGTCTCTAACCCTGACCCTGTCTCTGACCCTGACCCTGTCTCTAACCCTGTCTCTAACCCTGTCTCTAACCCTGTCTCTAACCCTGTCCCTGTCTCTAACCCTGTCCCTGTCTCTAACCCTGTCTCTGACCCTGTCTCTAACCCTAACCCTGTCTCTAACCCTGTCTCTAACCTGGCCCTGTCTCTAACCCTGTCTCTAACCCTGGCCCTGTCTCTAACCCTGTCTCTAACCCTGTCCCTGTCTCTAACCCTGTCCCTGTCTCCAACCCTGTCTCTAACCCTGTCTCTAACCCTGTCCCTGTCTCTAACCCTGTCTCTAACCCTGTCTCTAACCCTGTCTCTAACCCTGTCTCTAACCCTGTCTCTAACCCTGACCCTGTCTCTGACTCTGTCTCTAACCCTGACCCTGTCTCTGACCCTGTGTCTGACCCTGTCTCTAACCCTAACCCTGTCTCTAACCCTGTCTCTAACCCTAACCCTGTCTCTAACCCTGTCTCTAACCCAGACCCTGTCTCTAACCCTGACCCTGTCTCTGACCCTGTCTCTAACCCTAACCCTGTCTCTAACCCTGTCTCTAACCCTAACCCTGTCTCTAACCCTGACCCTGTCTCTAACCCTGTCTCTGCCCTGTCTCTAACCCTGACCCTGTCTCTAACCCAGACCCTGTCTCTAACCCTGACCCTGTCTCTGACCCTGTCTCTAACCCTGTCTCTAACCCTGACCCTGTCTCTAACCCTGACCCTGACCCTGTCCCTAACCCTGACCCTGTCTCTAACCCTGACCCTGTCTCTAACCCTGTCTCTAACCCTGACCCTGTCTCTAACCCTGACCCTGTCTCTAACCCTGTCTCTAACCCTGTCTCTAACCCTGACCCTGTCTCTAACCCTGTCTCTAACCCTAACCCTGTCTCTAACCCTGTCTCTAACCCTGTTTCTAACCCTGACCCTGTCTCTAACCCTGTCTCTAACCCTAACCCTGTCTCTAACCCTGTCTCTAACCCTGTCTCTAACCCTGTCTCTAACCCTGTCTCTAACCCTAACCCTGTCTCTAAACCTGACCCTGTCTCTAACCCTGACCCTGTCTCTAACCCTGTCTCTAACCCTAACCCTGTCTCTAACCCTGTTTCTAACCCTGTCTCTAACCCTGACCCTGTCTCTAACCCTGTCTCTAACCCTGACCCTGTCTCTAACCCTGACCCTGTCTCTAACCCTGTCTCTAACCCTGTCTCTAACCCTGGCCCTGTCTCTAACCCTAACCCTGTCTCTAACCCTGACCCTGTCTCTTTTGTCTCTGACCCTGACCCTGTCTCTAACCCTGTCTCTAACCCTGTCTCTAACCCTGGCCCTGTCTCTAACCCTAACCCTGTCTCTAACCCTGACCCTGTCTCTTTTGTCTCTGACCCTGACCCTGTCTCTAACCCTGTCTCTAACCCTAACCCTGTCTCTAACCCTGGCCCTGTCTCTAACCCTGTCTCTAACCCTAACCCTGTCTCTAACCCTGTCTCTAACCCTGTTTCTAACCCTGACCCTGTCTCTAACCCTGTCTCTAACCCTGACCCTGTCTCTAACCCTGTCTCTAACCCTAACCCTGTCTCTAACCCTGTCTCTAACCCTGTTTCTAACCCTGACCCTGTCTCTAACCCTGTCTCTAACCCTAACCCTGTCTCTAACCCTAACCCTGGCTCTAACCCGTCCTAACCCTGTCTCTAACCCTGGCCCTGTCTCTAACCCTAACCCTGTCTCTAACCCTGACCCTTCTTTTTGTCTCTGACCCTGACCCTGTCTCTAACCCTGTCTCTATCCCTAACCCTGTCTCTAACCCTGGCCCTGTCTCTAACCCTGTCTCTAACCCTAACCCTGTCTCTAACCCTGTCTCTAACCCTGTTTAACCCTAACCCTGTCTCTAACCCTGTCTCTAACCCTGACCCTGTCTCTAACCCTGTCTCTAACCCTAACCCTGTCTCTAACCCTGTCTCTAACCCTGTTTCTAACCCTGACCCTGTCTCTAACCCTGTCTCTAACCTAACCCTGTCTCTAACCCTAACCCTGTCTCTAACCCTGTCTCTAACCCTGTCTCTAACCCTGTCTCTAACCCTAACCCTGTCTCTAAACCTGACCCTGTCTCTAACCCTGACCCTGTCCCTAACCCTGTCTCTAACCCTAACCCTGTCTCTAACCCTGTCTCTAACCCTGTCTCTAACCCTGACCCTGTCTCTAACCCTGTCTCTAACCCTGACCCTGTCTCTAACCCTGACCCTGTCTCTAACCCTGTCTCTAACCCTGTCTCTAACCCTGGCCCTGTCTCTAACCCTAACCCTGTCTCTAACCCTGACCCTGTCTCTTTTGTCTCTGACCCTGACCCTGTCTCTAACCCTGTCTCTAACCCTGTCTCTAACCCTGGCCCTGTCTCTAACCCTAACCCTGTCTCTAACCCTGACCCTGTCCTCTTTTGTCTCTGACCCTGACCCTGTCTCTAACCCGTCTCTAACCTAACCCTGTCTCTAACCCTGTTTCTAACCCTGACCCTGTCTCTAACCCTGACCCTGTCTCTAACCCTGGGTTAATGTAGTGGTGGGTCTGGAATACGTAGACCAGGGTTATGTAGTATGGGTCTGGAATACAGTAGACCAGTATACCAGTAGACCAGTAGACCAGGGTTAATGTAGTAGTGGGTCTGGAATACAGTAGACCAGGGTTAATGTAGTAGTGGGTCTGGAATACAGTAGACCAGGGTTAATGTAGTAGTGGGTCTGGAATACAGTAGACCAGGGTTAATGTGTAGTGGGTCGGAATACCAGTAGACCAGTAGACCAGGTTAATGTAGCAGTGGGTCTGGAATACAGTAGACCAGGGTTAATGTAGTGGTGGGTCTGGAACAGTAGACCAGGGTTAATGTAGTGGTGGGTCTGGAATACAGTAGACCAGGGTTAATGTAGTAGTGGGTCTGGATTACAGTAGACCAGTAGACCAGGGTTAATGTAGTAGTGGGTCTGGAATACAGTAGACCAGGGTTTAATGTAGTAGTGGGTCTGGAATACAGTAGACCAGGGTTAATGTAGTGGTGGGTCTGGAATACAGTAGACCAGGGTTAATGTAGTAGTGGGTCTGGATACAGTAGACCAGGGTTAATGTAGTAGTGGTCTGGAATACAGTAGACCAGGGTTAATGTAGTAGTGGGTCTGGATTACAGTAGACCAGTAGACCAGGGTTAATGTAGTAGTGGGTCTGGAATACAGTAGACCAGGGTTAATGTAGTAGTGGGTCTGGATTACAGTAGACCAGGGTTAATGTAGTAGTGGGTCGGAATACAGTAGACCAGGTTAATGTAGTAGTGGGTCTGGAATACAGTAGACCAGGGTTAATGTAGTAGGGGTCTGGAATACAGTAGACCAGTAGACCAGGGTTAATGTAGTAGTGGGTCTGGAATACAGTAGACCAGGGTTAATGTAGTGGTGGGTCTGGAATACAGTAGACCAGGGTTAATGTAGTAGTCTGGAATACGTAGACCAGGGTTAATGTAGTAGTGGGTCTGGAATACAGTAGACCAGGGTTAATGTAGTAGTGGGTCTGGAATACAGTAGACCAGGGTTAATGTAGTAGTGGGTCTGGAATACAGTAGACCAGGGTTAATGTAGTAGTGGGTCTGGAATACAGTAGACCAGTAGACCAGGGTTAATGTAGCAGTGGGTCTGGAATACAGTAGACCAGGGTTAATGTAGTGGTGGGTCTGGAATACAGTAGACCAGGGTTAATGTAGTTGTGGGTCTGGAATACAGTAGACCAGGGTTAATGTAGTAGTGGGTCTGGAATACAGTAGACCTTAATGTAGTAGTGGGTCTGGAATACAGTAAACCAGGGTTAATGTGGTAGTGGGTCTGGATTACAGTAGACCAGGGTTAATGTAGTGGGTCTGGAATACAGTAGACCAGGGTTAATGTAGTGGTGGGTCTGGAATACAGTAGACCAGGGTTAATGTAGTAGTGGGTCTGGATTATAGTAGACCAGTAGACCAGGGTTAATGTAGTAGTGGGTTTGGAATACAGTAGACCAGGGTTAATGTAGTAGTGGGTCTGGAATACAGTAGACCAGGGTTAATGTAGTGGTGGGTCGGAATACAGTAGACCAGGGTTAATGTAGTAGTGGTCTGGAATACAGTAGACCAGGGTTAATGTAGTGGTGGGTCTGGAATACAGTAGACCAGGGTTATGTAGTAGTGGGTTCTGGAATACAGTAGACCAGGGTTAATGTAGTAGTGGGTCTGGAATACAGTAGACCAGGGTTAATGTAGTAGTGGGTCTGGAATACAGTAGACCAGGGTTAATGTAGTAGGGGTCTGGAATACAGTAGACCAGTAGACCAGGGTTAATGTAGTAGTGGGTCTGGAATACAGTAGACCAGGGTTAATGTAGTGGTGGGTCTGGAATACAGTAACCAGGGTTGATGTAGTAGTGGGTCTGGAATACAGTAGACCAGGGTTAATGTAGGTGGGTCTGGAATACAGTAGACCAGGGTTAATGTAGTAGTGGTCTGGAATACAGTAGACCAGGTTAATGTAGTAGTGGGTCTGGAATACAGTAGACCAGGGTAATGTAGTAGTGGGTCTGGAACAGTACCAGTAACCAGGGTTAATGTAGCAGTGGGTCTGGAATACAGTAGACCAGGTTAATGTAGTGGTGGGTCTGGAATACAGTAGACCAGGGTTAATGTAGTTGTGGGTCTGGAATACAGTAGACCAGGGTTAATGTAGAGTGGGTCTGGAATACAGTAGACCAGTAGACCTTAATGTAGTAGTGGGTCTGGAATACAGTAAACCAGGGTTAATGTGGTAGTGGGTCTGGATTACAGTAGACCAGGGTTAATGTAGTGGGTCTGGAATACAGTAGACCAGGGTTAATGTAGTGGTGGGTCTGGAATACAGTAGACCAGGGTTAATGTAGTAGTGGGTCTGGATTATAGTAGACCAGTAGACCAGGTTAATGTAGTAGTGGTTTGGAATACAGTAGACCAGGGTTAATGTAGTAGTGGGTCTGGAATACAGTAGACCAGGGTTAATGTAGTGGTGGGTCTGGAATACAGTAGACCAGGGTTAATGTAGTAGTGGGTCTGGAATACAGTAGACCAGGGTTAATGTAGTGGTGGGTCTGGATACAGTAGACCAGGGTTAATGTAGTAGTGGGTCTGGAATACAGTAGACCAGGGTTAATGTAGTATGGGTCTGGAATACAGTAGACCAGGGTTAATGTAGTAGTGGGTCTGGAATACAGTAGACCAGTAGACCAGGGTTAATGTAGTAGTGGGTCTGGAATACAGTAGACCAGGAGTTAATGTGTGGTGGGTCTGGAATACAGTAGACCAGGGTTATGTAGTAGTGGGTCTGGAATACAGTAGACCAGGGTTAATGTAGTAGTGGTCTGGATTACAGTAGAACCAGTAGACCAGGGTTAATTAGTAGTGGGTCTGGAATCCAGTAGACCAGGGTTAATGGTAGTGGGTCTGGAATACAGTAGCCAGTAGACCAGGTTAATGTAGTAGTGGGTCTGGAATACAGTAGACCAGGGTTAATGTAGTAGTGGGTGGAATACAGTAGACCAGTAGACCAGGGTTAATGTAGCAGTGGGTCTGGAATACAGTAGACCAGGGTTAATGTAGTTGTGGTCTGGAATACAGTAGACCAGGTTTAATTTAGTAGT